>NC_050593.1:23624303-23924303 GCF_013368585.1 Megalops cyprinoides
ATTCTCGCATTCATGCAGACACAGGTCTGTTGTTTAGGTGGCTTACACCAGGAAAGTACCCAGCAAGACCCCAGAACACCTTCATGTTTGCTGTAAACAGGGAGCTGAGAAGGGATAAGTCAACCCTTGAACATACGGTACAGATTTAGTCCTAGTTTATTCCTGGTAACAGCCATTAAATGTTTACTGTGATCCTTGTAGGAGTTCATCACGTGCACTCTGAAATCCTAACTGGTTGTAAGAGTGTAGTAGTTGTAGTATTTCCAATACTTACGAGTGATTAAAATTTATCCTGGGAGTGCCCACGAGCAATGGCTCAGTTTCTAGCAAGTTAAAAATATTCACTATAATAGCCTTGAGTATCTCGTTTCACAAAGCCAGACTTACAATGAGGACTGCAAATGCCTAATGTAGAATAATCTCTCAGCAACGTAATGTTCAGTTAAAAAGCTGTAAGAGCCATGCAGCTATGTTCTATATATTAAAACCTCAGAGGTAGCTAACAGGGAAGGGGCAAACATGGAGATTGTAATAATATCCACTCATATCCTGAGGTTGTGATATACATTTGTCTCAGCTTTAAAACTTGTATAATAAGCCTCAGTGGCATTGATCAACTTATGCTGTGTAACAGGTGTACAAATTTACAATTTTGAACAACTGTTTTCTCAGTTTCAGTTTGAGAAATATCCCAGTATGGCTTAAATAATCCTTTGTATTTAATATCAGAGAGTCTGGTTTAGGAATATTCCAAAAGATCTTTGGTAAAAATCAGTAAATTGACAGTTCACCTGAAATATTTACTTACAGGTCACGTTATTTGAGACTTTCTACAAAATCTTTGGGACAACTGTTGTCCATCATTAGAAGTTTAGCTCATTCTCTTTAATAATGTCATAGTAAATGTCAGTGGGAGAATCGCCAAGCTAAAAGAAATAATTTAGCCCTCTTAATGCAGACCATAGGCCAAACTACAGTAAACAGGAAGTAATATTCCTTCTGCTCATGTAATGCAACAGTAAAGAGCAAAAGTGGCCCATCTTTCTAGCCAAACACTTTCACTCTATATCTGTGTTCATTGCCCACAGGCAATTCATGTTCTGCCTAAGAGAGACGCTAGTCTCAATGAATACACATTGTACGGCATCTTGAACTCAGTCAGAGGGTCTTATTAGGAGAGATTACTGGTCAGTAATCTGCTCATTTAACCCTTTTACCAAGTTCAAATAATCTGCTCATTTGACTTCCTGACCGAGGCAGCCACGCAACAAATTTATTGGTGGTGTCGGGGGGTGGGTACAGCTGTATCAAGTCACAAGCACACAGCAGTAACAAGTCGCCCTCGTTACAACAGAGCAGATACAATTGCACACAAACACCCATTTTTTTTAAACAAGAAGTTAGGTGTTATAAGGGGAAGTGGATCCTTCTAAAATGACTTTTTTTCCCCCCTCACAAATGTCAGTGCTCAAGGGCTGTCGAATAAGCTTAAGTCAAAGTAAAAGTGAAGCCTTTGAATTACTGCAGTTTTTCTCTATCTCTGAAGTGTCTGTGCTCGAATGTCATGTAATATGCTCGAGTTGTAAAGTTAAAGCCTTTGTTGTCTCTGCAGGCCGGAGAGGGTGTCACCTTCATCGGACCCGACACGCACGCCATCCAAGCCATGGGAGACAAGATTGAGAGCAAATTAATCGCCAAGCAAGCCAAGGTCAACACCATCCCTGGCTTTGATGGGGTGGTCAAGGTGAGGCCATCCTCTCGACCGCCATGGAGCGCTCATCCTGCATTACCCATTGTAAATGACTCATGTCAGTCACACAGTAGTGAGAAGATGAAGAGTGTGTATGTGTGTGTGTGTGTGTGTGTGTGTGTGTGTGTGTGTGTGTGTGAGAGAGAGAGAGAGAGAAATAGCATCTGTCCTGACATTATGTAATAATTTACTGAAAAAATTAAAAACTCTGTGTAAATCTGCTGTGCTTTACATGAAATGGTCTGAGAATATTTGTTTATTTTCTTTTAACACTGTATATGAAACTGGTTTAATTTATGTGATTGCTGAAAATGGACATGACCGCTTTGCTGTAAAGCACAATAATAAGTATTATAATAAGTAGGTGTTAACATGTTTACCTTAGGAAAGACATGCCTTTCATTTGCTAAGATGACCAGAGGCTGTGCAAAAGGCAGCAGGCTTTTTATGTCCTTTATCCCTATTAGAGAAATCTGTGGAGTAGAGGTTCAGGGACAAATAGGTGAGCAATCGAGAAGTGAAGTGGCCCATTCAGCTTGTGCTCCCAGTTTTCCTTTAAATGCTGTATGATTTGCAAAGGAGGAAAAAAAAGAGTTTCCTTCTTGTCTTTAATAGCAGGTCTTTATCAGCCATCACTCCTCATGCATTTTGTTTCAGAGACTCTAATTGTCAGCATTTGGCAGGTTTAACACTTCCTGACCGAGTGGCTATTAAAGACAAGTGCTCTCGCATAACTGTCACAGACGAGAACAAAGGCATGGCATGGATGGCCCAAAGTGTGGAAACACAGGCATTCCTGAATTACGCCTGCCCCAAATTTACATCTGTGAGAGCAAGCAGAAGACAGCGGCCCTGAAAGGGCTGATTGGAGTAGAGATATGATCTCTCTCAGGCGCACAAAAGGTGAACTGGTAAACTTCAGCAGTACCCAGTCCCATTCACCTTCCAGGTTTTCACAGTAAAAATCTCATTAGCAGATGCGGCTGCTTCAATCCGAAATGCACACGCACAGCACTGGTGACGCGTTCTGGAGTACTTTGAGTTTAACACATGCCAGTATGCGCAACAGGCAAGTGAATGAAAGGAAACATTTCTTTTTTTTGGCTAGTTCGCCTTTGTAGTTTGTCATTTTGTCCTTTTCGCCTTTTTATGATTTTAGTTTTTTTTTCACCTCGAAAAGAGAAAAAGGTTTTCCACTTTTTGCTTGGCGCGTGATTCCTGAATAAGAGTCAGGTAGTAAAAAGACTGTGAAAAAGAAAAGGAATCCCCTGAGCTGGGGAGACCCTCATGGGGACTTGTCCTGACTGCTTTAAAGCCTATCACATTTCATTTTAATGTTTGGAAGTCAAGCCCCTGTAGCTTTGGAACATAGTTTCCAGGTGGCAGGTTGGAGTCCTTCCCTTGTCCACGTGCCTGTAGACCTTCATTTAGTTTGCTTTTGTTTTTAACTTGCATGACTATATCCCTTAAACTGATTAAACAATACCTTGTACTTTGGTAATGAATTTTGAATGGTTTGTCATCCAAAATAGGCAGAATAATTCCATCTTTATTGTAAAAAGCTTTTGCATCTTGGTATTTGCACACAGGTACATTGTTATTAACATTCATACGCAGTGAATCATTAATGTACTTTGTGAAATACATTTGCATACTGTATTCAGGTCTTGATAAAGATCATGTGTTGTTCAGGAAATACAGTTATGTAGTTTGAAGGTGCAAGGCTTGTATTATAAGGTATTTTTTATTATAAACTAGTGAGTTTTCCAGATCTGAAAAGAAACTTTATTTGCCCCACTAGAATACACAACTGAAAAAGTCTAGTTACACATACAGAAATTTCCTCCCGTATTACCCACTGAAATAAAATGATGACTGGTCCAATCCCCCCCACCCCCATCAACTGTGTATAAAGGAAGGAGATTAGCAGCGAGAACGATAGTGGAGGTGCTCCCCCTGCTGACAGCTTTTGGCAACTGTTGGAGGAAATCTTTCATAGGGACTGGTGGCTGCCTCTTCTGTGAGCCAAAGAGAGGCGATACTAGTGTCTGCCATACCGTAAATAAACCTCTTCATCAGACAAACCTGCCATTTCAGTCCCACGCAACAACTAAAACATTTTGTTGCTGATCGTTCCAAATCTTATTGCCCGTCTCCTCATTCAGCTCTTTGCCTCCGTTTTGAGGGCCGTTGTTAAAGTGTAATGACTCAGAAGTGGCTCTGCCCCTGATGGTATTAATTTGACGTTGCCCCAAATGAGAAGGGTCAGGGGGGCTGTAAAAGTGGCAGTAAATGGATGGAGGAAGACAGTGGAGCTCCATGCAGCTGCCCCCAGGACAGCGCTCTTACAAGGGCTGCCGGGATTAACGCTGCCTCTTGTTTCCTGCTCCAGGATGCTGATGAAGCGGTCAGGATTGCTGGGGAAATTGGTAAGTCTCTGGCTTTTGGGCTCCACAGACGCAGTAAACACCCAACATGATAGAGGCAAAGAGCAGGGGCGGGTCCAGTTGATGTGGCCAGTTCCAATCTCCATGCAGTGGAGTGGACACTGAGGAATTGCTTTTGGAACTGGAACGGGCCTAAATTTGACATAGTGAAGGAGGCGCAATCACCAGGTTCACTGACTTCCACAAGCTCTCACGTACTGTGTACCTACTAATTAGTGCAGTGTTGATTGAAAACTTTTGATGCCCCTGTTGCTGGATACAAGTGTACATTATGACGAGTATCAGAGAGTACTGCTAGGCTTGTCACCAGCAGGTTGAAGTAAGCAGGACACTCTTGTTGTACCCTTGTCTAAAATATTGTATGTGTGCTGAGTTGATGTAATTAGAGAACATGTAAGATGTAAGTTGTGTGAATTGTCTTGCGTGATAGTGTCTGTGAAGTAAATGAATATTACGGCTAGTGCTAAAATATAATGGCTTGAACAGAGCAATGTTATCCCATTGAAGCCAAATGTTAGCTAATGTGACCACCAATACACGCTTTAAAAATGACTAAGAAAAAATGCTACAATGGGTTAATTGGCCATAGACATACAAAATGAAAAACATTTTGAAATTGTGGTTTACTGTAGCCGTTTCACAAATTGCTTAGTTGTGTTCATTGGAATTTAGCTAACGTTGCAGTTTGGTAAGTACTGGAATTGGATAGGAACTGGTGAGAATACAATTGTTTTGGAACAAATTGAAGGGGTTGGTCTTTCTGAGGAATTTAATTGCCACTGAATTCATAGAATTGACTCCAGCTTTGCCTTGTGGAGGGGGCCTGTCTGAATACATCACACAGAGAGTGCCTTATCTGTTTGTGTTGTAACAGCTCATTTTCCTCTTTCGGTAAAGCTCACATATGAGTCACACTGGCTCGAATCATAGGCTTTCCCCTTTCGAGATTCAAAAGATGTTTTTGTTCCGTTTTTCCTAAAACTGTTAATTGTTCTCATCATTTTTTGACTATTAGACTTTCAGAAACACACCGCCTACATATGACTGTCTGATCTGGGCTGCTCAGAAAACAAAACAACTAATGCATTGACGAGGGTGAGGCCTAATGAGTCAGGCTTCTTCTGTGTTACGCATTCCAGCCAACAGAAACGGACACAGCCACCTAAATGCTGAAATATGTTTGCGCAGCAACGGCAAATTTCATACATTCCAATTAAAATGCGCAAGCTGCTGTCGCCCTTCTCTTGCCTTCGCTCTTGTCTGTCTCTCTCTCTTTCTCCCTCCCTTTTGTGGAGAAAGCATGTTTTTTTAGGATTTGGTTATTGTCTCCCGTATCATATTGGACATATGGTCAGCTGTCACGCTCACATGACCGAGTGATCAAAGTCTGAACCTGCGTCTAATTGTTCCCCACTGATAGGCTACCCCGTCATGATCAAGGCCTCGGCGGGGGGCGGGGGGAAAGGCATGAGGATCGCCTGGAATGATGAAGAAACCAGGTGAGGTTTGGACCGAAAATCTCCACCCCCTGGAAGAGACGCCGGGCATCACCAGCCGAGCAGAGCGAGAACGTAACCTCAATGTAGCACTTAGGACCTTATTCAGTCGATTACCTCTTCTCCTTCACTGCAAGACTGGAAGCAAGCAGTACATTGTTCCCATATTATTTCAACATCTCTCTTAAAAAACAGCATCTCCTCATGGTGTGTTTAATTTCCCTCATTTTGTTTTCAATCAAGCTCACTTGCATGACTGGTGGATTACTTGATACTTTAAATGGGTCAGTTCTGATTTTTCCCATTCTCTCCAAGAGGGAGTTGAATTGAATGATCGCAGTGCTTATATAGAACAAATGATGAGCAATGAGTGAGCAACGTGGTGTCGAACTCCTTGACGGAGGCCTGACTGTGTGCTGATCAGTGGCAGCAGTGGGTGTTCGTGAGGGCAGGCTCATAGAGGCAGGTCACTGGTCTTTTGAGGGTGGAGCTCCATTCAGATGTCTGGTGTGCACCAATCCTCTGTGAACTGGTCTCGCCTCCCTGACCAGGCCCAGGTGCTCTGAGAGGGCCCTTCTGCCGGGACGGGCTGGCCTGGCAGTGAATACTGCTGACTGAGCAGGCTTTAATGTGATACAGGTCTTCAAAGGGTCTTTTTGGGCTTGGGGGGGGGGGGTAGGTGGATTCAGGCAGGCGGGGTGGTCCCGGATGTTTGTGTTTACTTGTTACTTGGCTGGAGGAGGTGCCATTAGACCAAACAGCCAACATCGTTTCACATGTCCGTGAAAATCACCACAATGCCATTCGCTCCTGTTTGCCAGTGTTAACACAGAGCCAGCTCCCCCAAATGGTCCTGTTTGCCAGTGTTAACACAGAGCCAGCTTCCCCCAAATGGTCCTGTTTGCCTCGTCCACCCCCCTTCTTTCTCTTTCCCCTTTGCTGTCGTTAAGGCGTCTCCAAGGCGTGCGGTGTGAAGGCTGGGTGGGGAAGGAGCTGAAAACGATTTAGTGCCATTTGAAGATAAAGCACTCCCTTATTTGCATTTCACTATCTAATCCAATCCCATCTAATCTTGGGCTACATTTTTAATTTGCAAATTCAAAAGGGCTTATGAGAGGAGGCTAGTCTTAATTAGGTTAGTTATCTCTGGTCTGAATGGATAGAGCCCTCACACTGTGGTTGTTTCAAATAAACCTAATTGGATTTTTCACAAGAAACTTCCCAAACACGGAGGGGTCAGAAAGAACAGGGAGAAGAATCGGCAGAGGAGGGAGTTTATCTGTTCTAGCGCAGCGGTCCATTGAAAAAGCCCCGCGGTCAGACACGGTCAAGTTCCCCTCTTTTCTGCCATGTCAAAACAAACAGGGGACTGGACCAGCTAATTACGGGGAGCAGTGTCTGGGTGGTGGTGGTATTTCTGGTGGTGGGGGGCAGTGAGGAGACAGAGTCACAGCTGAAGGCTCCCTTGTCCTGGAGACATTGGCTTCTTGCGTCACCGTCTCGGTCCCTCTGCTGGACTGGCTTAGATGGCCTTTGGAAAGCTGCCTTTTCAGCGGCCTGGTCTGCCTTTGGCCATCCTGGGATAGCTACAAATGAAGGCCCAGTCCTCTAAGAGGAGATTCCATTGTAGTCAGCGGTATTTTCAATGCTATCCCTGCACCGAGAGACTTTCCTACTGCTGCTTGATTGGCCAGGTTTGTCTGATGGCTGTTGCATTGACTGGTTTTACCCAAATAGAGGACAATGTGTTGCAAATATTAACCTTGCTGAAATTTGGCATTTTGTATTGTTAGAAGGAAAGGTGTTCATTCTGGAATGTTCTCGATGATTTTGTTGCTAAACTCCCACTTATTACAAATACAGTAACAAAATCAAATGCTGAGCCTCATAGCAAACTGTCACAATCAGTAATGCGCAAGAGTGAGTAAATAGTTTAAGTTCTAGTTTGAATTCTCAGGTAATTTTAGATTTTAGACTCAGGTTTCCACACAGGAGCTATAGAAATCGATAGGTAAATTTTGCTCTGGTATTGTCGTGAGTAATATTTCAGGCAAACAGGGATTTGGAAATGAATAATTCCTATATAGGCACATTTACAAATTAGCACTTCTCTGAGAGCTAGGATCTGCATTAGCATTTCTATTTATTCTTAGTGACTGATGTGTGAACGTATTCCAGAGGGCAGAGTGTTAGAAATGGGTGAGCTAATGATATTCCCATGTTAGGTCCTTTCAAGTCTGTTCAATTAAGCAACATGTGCTACTGCCAAACTAGGTGTCTTTACTTTTTTCAAAAAGACAGTTAAGGTGGTTATATGAGAACACAGAACTTGGAACACAGAGGATGTAGGGTATTGGAACCTTCTGGGCATTTTCAGATGGACCTTTAGGACCATTGGCTTGGTGGTTCTTTGGTTTATACAGCTAAAAAGTTTGCAAATATTTAATGATCTTTATTAAATACAGTTCAAGCTTCTATTAGATGTACATTGACTGTAAAGAATTTCAGATTTCAGAAAACAGCCCTCTGTGCCCTTTAAAGATAGGTTTTTCCATGTCAGATATACTTGACCTTCTTAGGGTTTCCTCAGGGAAAGGTAGACTTTAAAGTCCATGTTTTCTGCAAAGTAAATGATTTGCAAAAAATACTTTAGGTAGCTGGTTTATTTATGTGTAATATAAATTGGATGGTTGGGGGGCTGCCTTCCACACTATATCATAATGTTGACATTGTGAGTCAATTTGCAAATAAAGATTAGTATTAATACTACTCTTTATATTGGAATTTTTTTTGACGTGATTTTGGTTGAAAACAGTCTTTTAATTATAGATCGTGTTGTTTGCTGTTGTGATGTATGGATTAATTAATGAAGCATATTGATCTTTGTGCGAGGAATGCAGGGTGTGGATTTTTAATTAGCCCAGTCAGTGTGTTAAAATTCTCCAATCCAATCTGTGTGGAACCAAGTGGAACAGAACGCGTTTGAGCCGTGCGGTGTCTTTCAGGATGTTTCTCCTTTCCCTGCATTATAGATTTACGCTCATCACTGCTTTCTTGTACAAGGTATACCTTTTTATTCGAGCTACACCTCCGTTCTCCTGATATGTGAGGATTTTGAACATGCTCTCTAACTGCTTGAGGAAGCAAATAAAATGACGACTTTGATATGTTTCTCGTGTAATGCTCAAGGACTAAGACAAGCAGTGCGCAGACCCCCTACAGGCAATCATACTCGTTGCCATCTTATGTGTTTTCCATTAATATTTTAGATGTCAAGATCAAAGCCGTATACTGTATGCGATTACTGTATTAAACACTCTAACTAGAACTTCAGTCCGGAATCAGAAATTTTTCCCCATGTGTCGTCAATGTTAGCCAATCATTGCTGTATCTAAAAGCTTCTAGAATTGAAATGTGGGATTTTTAAAAATAATTCTAACAGAACCTCTGTGATGTTACCACACCCAGCAGACATCATGTGATGTGTCAGAAACGGGGCTCATTAGCAGCTGTTACTTTTATTATCTGTTCCAGGGAAGGGTTCCGCTTCTCCTCTCAGGAGGCGGCCTCCAGCTTCGGAGACGACCGTCTTCTCATCGAGAAGTTCATCGATAACCCTCGCCACATCGAAATACAGGTGAGTCCCTTTGCACGCCCCAAACGGCGCGGATCGTCAACGAGTCACAAACAAATGTAAAAGCCGGCTGATGTTCTCCCCCCATTAGGAGGTCTTTATTTGTTATTCTCAGTGGCGCGAGTATGCGTATTGACTCACAGACAGCTGACTTCATTAGAGGGCATTAACTGAAAGCCGCTAAATCCTGTCTCGATATTAATAATTTATCTTCAGATCGTTGCAGGGAGATTAGTGAAGCCTGAAGCCTGCCTCACTAAACAGACATTGTCACAGGTCTGTCTGAATCGTCAAGCCCGCGTTTCAATGTTGTAGTTGGTCTTGTGGGTCACAAGGCATGTGTGGAACCGTGATGGCAAAGAAGATGATGATGATGATGATGAAGGAGGCAACACTCTGCCACAGGGCTGTCTGTTTCTCCCCCCCTCTTTTTGGATAAAAGGGTACCCATTGACTCACGCAGGGATGTGCTTACGATCAAACCCCCATTGATTACCATGGCACAGAGAGTGCTGAAGCAGCCAGACCACCTCGACAGGGCTTTGCAGTCTTTCATGTTCTGGAAGAGCTCGTAAGTCCGTGGCCGCGCAAGGTAAATACTAAAGCTCTGTTTACCGCTCATCAATGCGGTGAGTCACTGAAAGTAGTTCCGCTCTGCCCTCCCTGTTTCCCCTTTAAAAGGAGCACTCATCCTGCAGGGTGCCTGGTAGCCAGGGACAACTGGAATAAAAATCCATTTATTTGCGCCGGTGTCAGATTTAGCCAACCTTAACCATGCATATTTTACCTATGTAAATGTGGCCTGTGCTGCCAAGGATCACGCTCTGTCAGTAAGTGGTGCCGCCTTGGTTCGGCCACCTCTCTCTGGGTACGAGAGGTCCACTGGAGTCCGTCACCGCAAACCACGTTAAAAAAAACACTGGCTTTTACATCAGAAATGAGGCCTGGGGCACAGTATTCATTATTAATGAATGAGTCAAGCTTCAAGGTGCAGGGATCCCAGCTAAGGGAGGAAATGGGGGGTGGGGTGGAAAGAGAGACGTTTGTCGCTGTGGTGACGCAGCAGGTAGACAGAATGACCCTGGGATGACAAGTGGAGGTGGACCAGCGTGGCGCGCCTTGGTTGGTGGCGGATGGGTTCGAAAGGAGGGCATTGGCACAGTAAGACTGAGGTTCTGTCCTGCTTCTGGAGGGTCTCACCTTGTCCACAGTTCTGTCTCCTCTCTCACATCCTCCCTGCTGCCACATCACATGCAGAAGTCTTTGTGCATAAAAGTCAAATCCTTGAACTGTTAGATACATGTATTTTTGGGTATGTTAAAAACATTTTGTGATATGCTGTTCTGTGTCGTTCTCATTCATGTATATATGTGTGTATGTATATAAGTGTGTATATATACAAACCGCAGTAAGTGCCCTGAAATATCAGTCCTGAAATGAAACACCCTTCTCTCAGCTGGTTGTCATATCTGGGCCTATGATTGCCAGTGGTGCACCTGCTGTGTGTATCGATAGCCACTGGTAATCCCTGTGGTCAGTGTTTAATTGCATTTTTTTCCAGTCTTCCAGTTACTCGCCCAGTTCTGTTCCAGTTTTTCTTCCCTCTCAGTTATTTTGAAAGTGGACTTATCGTGATTGCACACTGGCCCAAGCACACCTACATCCTCAACCTCCAGCTGAGAGGATTAAACCTCTCTTTCCTCCAATGCCTGAGTGCGTTTTTGGTGTCTGTCTTTGGTGTCTGTCAAGGTTCTTGCAGACAAGCATGGCAATGCCCTGTGGCTAAATGAGAGGGAGTGCTCTATCCAAAGGAGGAACCAGAAGGTGGTGGAGGAAGCACCAAGGTAGGACCGTTTCCACCTGCATCCACCCCTTACCCTTCAGATACACAGCTTGTTATGATGGCACTGTATTTATCTATGTCTTTGATGCAATAATAATCGGCCATAATTTATTTTTTAACAATCATTACTTTCAATTAGCAGGCATCTTTACCACGTTGATGTGCAATGTATGAGACAATCATAAAGCCGTGAAGTTGAATTGCTTTGTTCAAGGATACAACAACAATGTGCTGTCCAGGGTTTGATCTGGTAGACCTGGGGTTTCAAGGCCAGTCCCTAACCACCACCCTGTCCATACAAGCGCAGCTACTGTGCCGAAAAAAGGTGGCCAATTAAAGCAGGGCACGCAGTGTAGCTGGCCCATTCATGCACTGCTTTCACCTGGCTCTGCTCAAAAGAGCAGGATTCACTGGTGGTGTGCTCGCTCATCTGGGAGGCCTGGAACAACAGAACACCCCCCTCGAAAGCCCAGAATGCCTTCAGTGTGAGCTGCACCTGCTCCATACAGAGGAGACTGCCACGTGTGCGCTGGCGTGGAAGAGCAGCCCGTTATAGTGGCTATTGTCCATTCCCCCTGTCTGAGAGGGGAGCCAGAGCCTCACACGCCTGACCACCTCTGTTCTGTCTCTGCAGACCCTAAAAACCACCGGGAGCCTCCGAAGTGGCTCCGGGGGGTGTTACACGACATGGGTCGTGCCCCCATTCCTGGCACCAGAGCCTGGCTTCCCAGCATCCACTAATTACATCATCATCATTTACCCCGGTTGTTGCCATTACTGTAAGCAACCCTCTGGGGGTTCTAATGGCTTCTTTTAGACATAATGACCAGTTCCACTGAGAAATGCTGTACAGGCAGAGCTTAAAACAGAACCCCTGGACCAGAGCTGGACCTAGCGCCTGTACTGCTGCAGTCGTGGTTGTTTTCACAACTCTGTGTTCAGCATCCATGGACTGTGCCACGCTACTGCTCTGTGCCAGGGCCATATGACTAGATATGATCCGGCTTCTGCAGGGCTGGGGGTCTGACACATGTCTCTTTGTGTCACTTGGCTGACCCCATCCGGCCGTATGTGTTCGGGTGGCTCCTGACAAAAGCAGGATAATCTTTCCTCACTTGACCACTGCTCTCCAGAAGTGTTTCACTTGGCATGTTCATAGTTGGATGCCTGTCCTCCTATCACTGGCTTGATAAATAAGATGTGTTGTGAGGACACAGTCAGGTGCAGCAGTTGACCCAGCATATGGATGTGAAATGCTGTGAATAAAGTGTGGCTGCTCTCGTAATTTGTTCTGGTCTTTTCTCTGAGGTGAGGAGTTGAATGTGGTGTCCTCCAGTGGTTGTGGTAATTGCTGAGGTTTTGCAGCCGAGTTCATGCCGTGCCTTTACAGCTTTGCAAATGAGGCTGTAGTTTGGTGATGTTACATAGTCCCTACTTAGAGGAAAGCCCAGCGGATGCTCAGAGCCAGTCCGCGACTGTGTGTGTTTATATATGTGTGTGTGTGTGTGTGTGTGTGTTAACCTCAGTGTTCCTCCTTGCAGCACGTTCCTTGACCCTGAGACTCGGCGGGCGATGGGGGAGCAGGCGGTGGCACTGGCCAAGGCCGTACAGTACTCCTCTGCCGGCACCGTGGAATTCCTTGTGGACTCCAAGAAGAACTTCTACTTCCTGGAGATGAACACTCGCCTGCAGGTACGTGAGCGCCTAGCGCTCGGCGACTTGTGGCTCGGTTTGCCAGAGGTCCGGCCGGCCTCGGAGCTCCGGTTCTCTCCCCCCACTTGGCACTGGCTCTTTCCTCAGGGCCAGGACGCATGCTGGGCCGTGCCGGCCACGCTGGAGAAATTTATGTGGACGTCAGCAGTGAAAACACCACGGCTTCTCCAAATATTTGTCGAACAGCAGTCTGTCCTTTCTCTCATTCTCTCTCTGTTTCTCTCACTTTTTGTTTATTTACTTTTAAATATCTTAAATCAAGACGGAGAGGGCTTCGCACATTCTGAGGAATGTTTTCCTTGTAGAGATTATTAACACGCATTTGTAATACAACCCCCCCCCCCCACTCCAGGATGCTGGCCAGGCCCAGTCCAAGGTTTGGACCCAAAACTCCAACTCTGACATGGTTGTAAAGTGATTCCCTTTTGCTGATTTTGAAAATGGTCCGATTTGCTTGGAAAAACAAAACCTAATTGCTGATCCACAGGTTAAAGTGACCTATTGAGGAAGTGCCAACATCCTGCATGTGTGTTTAGAGCCTTTTGGATTTACATGAGTCTTCAGACCCTCTGATGTACCTACTGCTGCTTCATTTATGTGTTCATGTGTGTGCACGTGTGTATGAATTAGACTGAGCAAAGTGTTTATGCACTCCTAACTAGCGTTTCTCATTGCAGTACTTATTACACTGCATAGTGAAGGCTGACCTGAACTGTTAAATCGGTAAATCCCCTTAAATTGTTGACCTTTTTTCTGTATTTTCCTGCGCGGGGACAGGGAATCAAATTTGCCAGAAAAAAAGCCCTGTCTGAGCAGCTTCTTCATCCGTGGCTTTAATTACAGTGTTCCATTTAAGAGAGCAATCTCATTCTTTCAGATCTTTTAATGGCACAAAAAAAGCAGAAAAGCCAGTCAAACCGAAGCATGAAGGTAAGCCAGATGTGAATGGCGAGAGGTGTGGTGCACAGCGACAGCCCAGTGGCCCGGGCAGTCGGTGCACGGAGCTCAAAGTGCCATTGCCTGAAGGGAACTGATAACGCATAGCCCCCTCTCCCATTGGCTGGATCTACAAGAGCTGCCGATTTCACAGAAAGGTGCGGTGCTTTATACGAAAGACAGGTTAGGCCCCAACTCAAGAGGGGGGGGGGGGTTTAAAGTATTAGGAGTCCAGCTGGATGGGAAGCATTTATTGGCTGTTGTGAGTGACCTTTCGGAGCGGCCTGTACTATGTGGGGGATCAGCGCTTTTAGTTATCAGGCTTCTCTTGCTCAGTGTGTTTGGTGTTAGGGGGCCGTGGGGAGGACCCCCTGTGTGCGGAACTTTGTGATCTGCTGTCAGCTATAGATATATGTACAAACACACACACACAGAGTCAAAATGAGAGGGAACGATATTCGTTTTTCGTGTTAACTCTCCCATGGAAGGGGAGCGGTATAATCGCGCCACCCCCCCACCCCATTACCCCCACCCTGCATCCCCGCGGTACTCACTTAGGCAGTGTAAAATCTGGACGAGGGCCATGCCTGCAGGCCCTGTGGGCCTGCTCCCCAGCTCCCAGTCTTCCTGCGCAGATGGGGCATGTGGCAGCACACTCCCGTTTGGCTGGGTTGGGTTTTTCGCTGAGCGGGGCTGGAAATCAGTATTACAGCCCAGACGCTCAAATACATCCGATAAGCGAATATTGTTGAGAATTGCGTGACAGTTTGTAAATCCTCTTACAACATTCCCTTTGTGGGACGTAAATAGGCTCGTTACACAGTTTTTTTTTTTGTTTTTTTTTTTCCCCCCCCGACGGGTTCCAGGACAAAATAGCAATGCTGTTTTTCCACATCTTTGGTAACTTCTTTAACTGTAGTACCTGGAAAAGTGCATCCCTGACTGCTGTTGTGCCAAAGTGCTGCAGTAACCCATGAGAGTAGCAGTGATGGCGGAGTGACATGATCGATGTACGTTGTCATGACAAATGTTTTCTATTTATACAGTCGTCTCGTACGGTCATGCAGTCAGCATGCAGTCGTTCTTTACAGTTGTGCAGTCAGCACATGATCGTTCTGTACTGTCAGAGTGGCATGCAGTCACTTCAGACAGTCATGCAGTTAGCATGCAATCATTTTGTACAGTTGTGCAGTGGCATGCAATCATGTCATATGCGCAATTATTTTGTACAGTTGTACACAGTCATTTGTCAGTTATGTAGCCAGCACACAATGATTTCTTTTTGTTCTAGGCATAAAACAGAACAGTTTGATCATTCAAAGTCCAAGCCCCAACAGAAACCGTTTAAGGTTAACCAGGATTAAAGTATGCCACCTTTTCTTGCCATATTTCCCAGGGTGTTAAAATGGATTATTTTTTTCCCTCTTTGTAATACAAGGCCCATTGCTTACCTCTTAAGAACCTGTTCACTAATTAAAGTTCCACTGAAGGGGGAAAAAAGTGCTGAGAAAGGAACTTTTTACAAATACTTTCCTCTTGGAGAGCACGCCGCTGTGTTTCCATGTCAGTGCGATATGTCAGTGGCTGTGTGGGCGGAGCTGTGGAAAATGCGGTTGTGCCTCAGTGGGGTGTGCCTCCATACACAGGAAAATGCAGCCGCTAATCACGCAGAATTCCCACTCATTTCTGCTGCCGCTAAAGGGGACGACTACAAGTGATAATTAGAATCACGTTCTTTAATTGCCCTGATTGAGTCAATGGTGCCAAAGCCGTGCGATTTTTAACACTTTACTGACAGACGTCAAACAAAGCACATGCTCGTTACCTCTGCCCCCTTCGTCAGTGTTATTCAAACAGGAAGAAAAAAAATTGTTTATCGAGGCGCAAGGCGGTGTGGCAGTTTCTGCCATTTAAGAAAAAAAACAAAGTAACAAAGTCAGCGGACAGTAAAAGTCTGAGTTCAGGGGCAGCTATGTGGATCAAAGCCCCTAAATGCCTCGTTAGAAGACTTATTAAAGGGAAGTTGCAAAGCAGTGGATTGGTTACTCTTTTTAAAGTAATTGGACTTTTTGTATGACAGAACTAGCAGGAAATCAATCGAGGGGAAAAAAAAAAACAGTGTTTAAATGTTTCCTGCCCAAACTAATGGGCTTTAGTATGTGAGGCATTTTCTTTTAAATGGCCTTTTTAAATTGAAACCTTTTTTTGGTTTTGCTGTCTTTTGCAGGGAATCAAAAAATCTATATATATTCATCATAGTTTTATCTTCCTCTAAGTTGCATGGCAGAGAACTTTGCTAGATTCCTCCTGGGCTCTCCCTGTCTATTGTGTCAACATGAACTTGCCACCCCCTGCTGTTATTTCTGTTATATGTCAAGATTAGAATCTTTTTCTGGTGAGAATATCCGTTGTCATCAATCTGCTCAGCTAATTGCTTTAGTGTTTCACTGTAAGAAAATCGACATTGGGGCATTTCATTGGCTGGTTTTGTGGGAAAATATCAATATTTCACTTTTTCAGGATATTTCATTACTTTTTAACATAGAGTGTGTCTGTGTGACACATGACATTAATTTCCACATAAAAATCTTCTGTGAAAAATGTTGAACCTAGAACTTTGATGGAGGTGACTAACTGGTTTATTCTGAAATACTTTGAATTGTCTTTCAGAGTGTGCTTTTTCAGTTCTTTATATTCAAGCCTTACCTATGGTAACGGTTATTGGCTGTGCATGCCTGCTGTGTGGATCACAGCCGAGGAGATGGCGGTTTCTAGAGTCTAATTAGTACTGTTCAGGATGTCCTGTTTTTGACTTTTGACAGGCATGTGTCAGTTTTGATGTGATGATTTCCCTTTTTTCTTGCACTGGTGTTTTGACAATAGAGAATTGCTCCTGTCAATGAGCTTGATTGTGTGGACGTTTTTTCTGATAGGGCGATTGACATCAGCGGTCTGTGCATTCTGTTGGGGAGATAAAACCTCTGTCTGTCTTTCTTGCTATGTGTCAAAAACTTTCACTTGTTTCAGTTGCAGTTTTCAGAGATTCACAATTAACTGGTATTCAAATTGTAACATCCCCACTCAGGCCCAAGTCTGCAAAAATGCGATTTAATCACAGAACTGTGAGATTCTTCTGCAAGCAAATTGAAGTAATCTTCTTTAACCTATTAGGGACATCAAACTCTCGAAATATTGCATCAATCCCTTTCAAAGAGGAATTTTTCACATGGACGCTGTCTGTTTGTCTGGGGTCGCTCTGGGACTCCCCTGATTTTTAAGACTCCACCTCACTTTGGGTGAAGCGCAACTCACCTCTCACCCCTCAGATGCTCCCAGTGTTCTGTCTTTCCAGCAAACAGCTTTGGTAGGCCTTTTTTCTTGCCCTGTAAATGGCTGTGAATGTGGACCTCAGAAAACTTTAGAGAGCTTTTGAGTGCTTTGGAGCACTGCACAGTGGAGCATTTTGGAGCACTGTGAGGCAGTTTGGACCACTGTGAAGCACCGTGAAGCATTCTGAGCACTGCAGAGTGCTTTCGAGCTCCATGGGCTGAAACGGTTGGTAGTCAGTCAACACTGCTGCACACTGCTACAAAGAGGAGGCATGTCAGTAGGTCATGCCCGGAGGGGCTTGGCGGTGAACATTGCGACACACCCCGGAGATCCTGGAACCAGGAGACTGCTCATAAAGGGCTGCCAGTATGTCTGAAGGAGGGAGCTATAACTGTCATGTAATGAGGTCACGTGTAGCACTGTTGTTGAACATTCCCTCCTGGACTGTCTATGAAGTATTGGTGTGATCTGTTTCTCTGTATGACCGTTGTGTTGGTATTAGAGGATCATGTCACCCACACCGACAGCCACATATGTCCCCTGTGCATGTAGACAGTCCTGCTGACTGTCGAAGGACAGCAACGTTTTTATAGCCATCGCAAAAACGGACTTGGGTGTAATGCTATACTGCACTAACAGTGTTAAAGGAGGCATTTGGACTTACACGGATTAAAATAGCATTTATGGTTTGAATGTAGCCGGAGATCAGAACTGCAATAACATTACACAGCGCTTAATACCGTTGTGCACATTTGTAATCGGTTTTACACGCAGAACCGGGGCTGGGCTTATTTGGGCTCAGGGTCGCCTTGCCCCCCCTCCCACGGGTTCTTTTAGATTTGCATTTTAGCAGATCAGGTGACTGCTGCGCCTAGGCCAGCGCTCCGATCTCGCTCTTGGTTTGAAGGAAATCTCGGCAGGTGTCCTGTATGACATGGATATGACAGAGCCCTCTGCCAGCCTGTCTCCCACCCCCAGCCCCTCCCCCATAGCAGAGTATACCTCTGGGTCTTTTGGGAGCATAATGTTTCCCCCCTGTTAGTGACATCATCCTGTCAATTTGTCCTCCCAGACAGCAACGATAGCTGTCAGAGCAACCAGGATCACTTTATACGGGAGCTTTCAGGAGAGGAATGCCAGCGCTTTAGCAGGGGCTGTATTTGTGCCCTGGAAATGTAATGGATATATGTGACAGGAAAAAAGCCCCCACAATAATCGTGCATATTCATGAGCATATGTACGGGGTGTGTTTCTCTTAGCAAGGATATTATTTATTTATTTTTTTGTTTGTTTGTTTCTGTGTGTGTGTGTGTGAATGCGTGTGTGTGTGTGCATGAGCATTTGCGGGTGTGTGTGTATATGTGTGTGTTTGTGTGTGGCTTAAAAGCAAAAAACCCTGTGGGTATAGTGAGGATTTACTTTAGGGCTATGATATGTTAATAAAATGTGTCAAGATGTCTCGGAACCCATTCTCTCTTTATAAACAAACTTTCAACATGAGCTGAGCTAATTAGCAAGCCCATCTGTTCAGTTCTAGCAAAGTTGGTGATATTTACCTGAGAAACTGTAAAATAAAAAAAAAGGCAAGCTCAGTTTTCCATAGCAGATGGAAAGTGTTAGAAATCTGAATCAAATTTCCCGGTCTACATTCCTTTTTTTGGGACAGCTATTGTTTATTTCTTTATTTTGGTGTTACAGCTACTGTTTTGCAGCCATATTTCACCTTCAGGTTCTGCTGATATAATTAGGGCATTTATTTGTTTCACTGTGCACACTTTTAAAATTGTCGACGTTCCTTAATTATTGCATCTTAAAGCCCTCTCCGAGAACAGGGTGTTAATTAAGCGTTGGCAATTTTTCCTCGGTTATGAGGTGCTTATTTGTGACAAGAGACCGGCGCCGAACTGCAAGCGAAGACAGAGCAGGGTATTCCCTGAACAGCGTCATGCAAAGCTGTTGGCGGCAATTTGCTGATAGTACGTTGATTGCAGCGGTCCGGCACTGGCTATTCTGCATGTTAAGCACTCCGCAGATAAGTCTGAGGGGGGAAAAAAAGCGGAGGGGTCCATCTGCTCCTTTCTGCTCCTCTGCGCTGATGGAAGATTACACTAATCTGGTTACTTGTCAGTACAGGTTAGTGAAAGCAGGCGGACGAGGCGATAGATTGGGTGGAAATGGCCTTCTTTGCTCCCAGACTGTGTACGGTTACATCTTACAGAGGGGGCCCAATCGTTGTCAGCACTGGGCTACCGTTTTGGAGCCGTGTGCATTTCAGTTTTCATTGTTGGGATATAGTATCTCCCTTCAGTCCTCTTTCTCTGTCACTGTTTAACGCTTTTGATTAGTGACTCCATGTTTTTCTTTGTCTGTGATGTAATTACAGTAGGGCTTTATGATGGTTAATGAGGACTTTTCATTTTTGTATTATGTTTTTCATAATGAGGATGTTTATTTGCACTATCTCTCTCTCTGTCACACACGCACACAAAAACATGTATGTATAAAACTTGGACATAATTAAAAATATGTTAGTTTTAATAATGGTAATGGTAATAAATAATACAATAATAGGTGCATGTGTTTGCTGGCCTGGCCACTGAAGATGGAGGCTGCCAAACACCGCAGAGAAAGACAAAAAAGAGGAACTGGTCAGGTAGAGAAACAGGACAGTTGCCTGTGCTAAGGGTTATGTCTTTAGCATGTTTGTCACCCAGATGACTGACAGCCTTCTTAACCCTTGCAGGTGGAGCACCCCATCACCGAATGCATTACCGGCCTGGATTTAGTCCAGCAGATGATCCGAATTGCCAAGGGTTACACACTCCAACACACACAGGCTGACATCCCCATCAACGGCTGGGCCATCGAGAGCAGAGTTTACGCTGAGGTGAAGAAAACAAGCCGTGGCAGTGCTGGCCTCTGCGTTCAACCTGCCCATTTGTGGGCGGAGCTGTGGGGGTGGGCGGGGGGGGGGATGAAGCTGTCAGGGACAAAATAGCAGGAAGCATGTCGTCACTTTGTCTTGTGGCCCCTCCCCTCCATGGCTTCACTTATGTTTAACATCTACCAAAATTTTTGTTTCATTAAATAGCCCCCCTAAATTGCAGACGACATCCTGCATGCCTCATATGCTGTTTTCTGTGTAAGCAATTTAAGGCGGTAATAATTTAGTAACTTGTTATGCTAATTAGGGTACCCTTCCAAGTCCCTTGTAGTGTGGCAGTAGATTTATTGGCCGTTTGCTTGGAGGGGAAGAAAAGACAAGAAGTCAGAGTAATTAATCCTGTTAACCAAGGATAATTGGGCAAAAAATAGCCCTGCCAATGGCTTTAACTCCGAGGAGAGGCAGTTAACCTCGTTTCCTGTGTTTTATTTAAAACTTAATGTTTCCTCTTGTTTCAACTTCCTCTCAGGATCCCTACAAATCCTTTGGCCTGCCTTCCATCGGTCGCCTGTCCCAGTACCAGGAGCCAGGCAATCTCACCGGTGTAAGTTTCGAGTTAGGTGTTGGCCCCTTTTTCCCACACTGCAGGTCATTAGGCAGAACAAACTCAGCTATTCACCCAGAGACAAAAGTACATGTTTTCTTTAGTTTTTCATTTATTTTTCAAACTGTCCAGTGACTTAATACAAACAAGGAGTATCATGTGCCTTATGTTTCAGTACTCTTTATTTTCTACCAGTCTGATTGAATTTGGTCTGTGTGTGTATGTTTTAGTGTGTAAAGGGTTGTTGAGTATAATATATGTGAAAGAATATGATCTATTTTTTACAAACAGAAAATGCATTTAGTTGTATGCTATTAACAGTAAGTTATATTGGGGAAAATTCCATTTTTTGCACTTGCCCACCCATTTAATTTTAATTCCTCTTAAGAAGATTGGAAAAACATGTTGACATGACAAACATTATACTGCAAATGTTAACCTGTGCATTCTGTTGCCCTGCTGTATTCAAATTTCCTTTTCGTTTGTGTTTTAAAACATGGTTTTCACAGAGGGAAAAAAAGTCAGACCCCTGTAAAAGCCTAATTTTAAGAGCACCCAGAATGGATAACATCCTTTCCTAAGTTTCTCTTATCTTGTCCTTTGAACATGAAGGGTGGGAGCATTGGGGGGGGGGGGGGGGTGCTGCCTGCCCATTACAGCTTTCCTGGCTCAGAGTAAACATGTAATTAATAGCAGTACTGCAGTTACCGGCACCGTATTTCTCTGGATCAGCCGCAATGACATGCCGTTGGCATCTCGTTCCTGCACCCTTTCCTCTTCCTTTGGAAAAAGTCCTCTGTTTTCCAGGGGCTCATGCACAGAATTTAATGACAGTGGAAACAGGCACAATTCTTAATAGTCTTTTCTGATATTCACATTGTAGGCTTTAACAAGACTTTCTCAAAGTCCTTTGTTCATCACATAAATGGTTTCAAATCCTTTAGAGGTATTCCTCTGAGCATTGACCATACCACATCGTGTCCCTGAAACCTCTGAAACAGTCACCAAACTTTTGGAAAATCTGTATTCTAAAAAATCTGTATTTTAAAAAATACAGTCAAAACCTGAAAATGGTTTACATGTAGTAAACAACACTTGCTGCAAAATATTAAGTACTTTTCTGTAGTTTCCACACAATACTTACATCTGCGATGGATCAGGTGACACCAAGGTCAAGGAATCAGGCCTAAGCTTCATTTGCACTTAGCAGCCATACTGCAGCTGAAGATCAGCTTAACCTAAGGTGAGATGAAGACGTTTCTACAGCCAAGTGACCCCAGCTGACAACATATTGGCCACTAATCTGGTAGTTTCACCCTGAGCTAAGACCAGTTAGGGGGAAGTAAGCATGTTCATCTTATACAAAATAGCATAACTAAAAAGTATCCTTTTTTGCATTCCCCCACTTTTTCACCCTTGATCTTGGAATGGCCAATTTTACATATACGCGCATTACACCATAACACTCCCTGCACTCTTCCAATACACATGTAAACACGGTTTTTCACTCTTCAAGTCCTACAGTGCGCCAGCAGAGTGAATGGTGAGCAAAGGTTTGGTGTATCACCCTGACATGATGTGACTCATAGGCTCCTGATGAGTTGCAGGGTGCCAAGAGCAGTGCAGTGAGGGGACTCTTACTGACGCAACCCAACCTACCCTAGCAGAACGAAGCCAATTGTGTTCTACTATGGACTCTCCCAGTCACTGATGTGAAAGGCACAGCTCAGCCGCGAATACGCTGGATCTCATTTTGTTGGGGTCTCTTCAAAAAAGTAATACAGAAAGCACAAGCATCAGAACTCTCCTCATGATCATAAAGTAATATGTAAATGCATATGTGTCCTTGCTTAGCTATCAACCTATGAATATGATACAGGTAGTTGTAGTAATTACTGAAAAGGTCCAACTGTAAAGATTTCAGCGGTCTGAGATGCTGTCTATTGAAGTCTTCGACCTCGTGTAACATAACAGAGGCACTCATAGGAGTTTACACTAGCTCAGACTCAGTCTCACCCAAGTGTGTTTGGGGTTTTAGGCATGTTTTTTAGGAGTAGACAAATTAAACTTTTGTTTGCATACATCTCTCATAAAGGTTTATCAGAAGTCATTATTTTTCTGGAGTTATAATGAATGACGATTCCCAGACTGCATGAGAATGCAGTGTTCCTTAATTAGCTGCATTCGCGTAGAAGGTGACGATTTAAACAGCTATTCTAAGGATGTGCCGCTCTTTGGAGAAGGAGAACTGAGTTAGTCACTCGGTGGGGTGTGCAGGGGTGGTGTGCATCTCAAGCATGCTTAGGAAAACGTTATTCATTATAGCATTGATGTTGCTAATTACCTAACATTCAACCCTTGATTTCCCCAAAGGAGAAGATTTAAACACGTTTCAAAAGAACTCATTATTGTAGAGGTAAAGTTTACTCATGTAGTGTGATTTCACTGCTACTAACTTAAGAATAAACAAGAGTTTGAGTATGGCAGCGATAATCAGTAATGATGAATCGCCAATCTTAAATTTATGCAGGAGCTGAAAGACTGAAAACACAGTAAAAGCAATGGGTTACAAAGAGTACAAAGTCTACAAATTATGACAATATGTGAGATGTTAGTTGAGGGGATATTAGCATAGTTTATCCATATATAACACAATATGCTTCCTCTTCAGACCAATTGTATTGACGAAATGGAGTGAAATTAGCTTATGTTTGCTGCGCACAACTTTTTTTCCTGAATACTCTGAGAGGAACCATAAGGGAATGGAGCACCAGTCATTAACATAGAAAATAACTAAGCAGATAGACAGATTCCTGAATGCATGCATAAATAGGTTGTTCTTCCACTTAATTCTGCCAATGTAATTAACCTTAAATGCAAAGAGAAATCAACCTTCAGAATAAAAAAGTATATATATTCTCAATGTGAACTTGTCTTGCCCCCCAGTATTTTGAGGACAGTGTTTAACATCTCCAGTATGCCTATCGTCACTGTCACCCGTAACATGGAAGGCAAGGGCACCGCAAAGGAAAAGTAGCAAATTAATGTAGAATGTAGGCCACCAAGAACACTTGACATCCCCTCCTCTGAAGTGAACCCCCCATTAATTACGCAATTTAAATAATTATTTCCTTGATTTGTTTGTTTTCTCTTCCCCCTTCCCCCCCACTTCACATTTATTTTATTTTTTTTTCTATCCCCGTCTCTTCTCAAGGGATTTTTTTTTCCACCATATGCTTTCAGATCAAATAATGTCAAACATTTTGCCCTTGCAAGTTTTTGCAATTTGCAGTTTTCAGACGTGAGACCTGTTGAAAGCACAAGTGATAATGGCCATGCTCTGCCCCCTACTGTCTCTGTCCCACCCTATCTTTTCTTCAATTAATGCTACAGCGGGAGTTTTATGTAATAACACTTGCGCTCTTGAGCTGGCCATGTGAAGGGGAAGAAGAGGTGCGGAGGAGGAGGAGGAGGGGAAAAAAAAACAATTAAAATGCCTTAAATGTTCTGCCGGGCGCTGTTATGTGCTCATGCGGATGTTGCATGTCAGCTAAATGGACCAAAGAACAGATAATGTGATTGGCTGCAGGAGAGTGCATGCTAAGCTTTGTCTATCATTATTGCTGGGAGCAATCAAATTGATGCCAGCGGGACGGTAGACGCGTTTGACAGCTGTAATTATGTATCTCCATGGTGATCACTTTTGGCCTGTCATGGAGGCCCGCGAGTCCCCTCCCTTGCAAGCGTTTAATCAGATTGGGCTGTCACTTGTCAGGTAGACAGAGGCAGGCCGGGGGATACTTTTTTGGGGGGGGGGGGCGTGTGGGAGGGCAAAATGAAGGGTGGGAGCCGCCTGCATGCCCATCTCGTCTCAGGGCCCCTTTTTTCAGCGAGAAAAGAATGTTTAATTACACACTCCGGAGCAACCTCTCTCATGGCTTACACCCAGGTTGACCAGACACTTTCATCTCGGCGTCCGTTAAAAAGGCTGGAATTTAGCGGACATTTTAAGCTTCCTTTTATCCCTTTTTATGTAGAGAAGCCGCGTGGCCTCTCCCTTTTTTGCAATAAAAAAAGAGATGAAGCCACAAAAAGGTAGCGTTCATTCTCTGGGAGCCCTTTCCCTCTTTGCCTTGAAGGCATTAGCACACAAAGGAAGGCACCGCTTATCCTCACAAGCCTTCTGTGGGTTTAACTTACGAGACAATACACATTTGTACTACAGAAAGAGAAAATGGAAAGAATAAAAAAAAAAAACACTGGATTTATGCGCGCCCCATACATATTCAAACAGGAATCCTTCAATGGAAGCATATCAAGATGTTTGGCAGGTACCGTCCTTCATGTGTGTGTCGTCTGGCTGCTAGCAGCAGAGGCGTGGGTGTGGATCATTGGAGTTGCTGTGGCAGAGTTCGGGGGGTGTGAACAGCATTGCCATGGATACTTGTCCCTCAGACTTGGGGAGAGGCGGGGGAGTGTATGGGGCACAGGCCTGTGGGGCTGCAATAAAGCACCCCAGGATGTAGCTTGGTGTTTTTGTGAATCTGCCGTCTTTGAATCTGGAAAAGAAAAGCAAACACCACAAATGTTGTTTACTTTGTTCTCTTTAATGGTCCCTAAATTATATTTAGGAAAAGGAATACATTGTTATGAATAGGCGTAGTGATTATATGTAATAATAGAACTATATTTTTATACTTCCCGACACCCCGAAAAAGTCAACACCGCTTTGTAATTTGTGTTTTTGTTTACCAAATGTCTTTACCATTTGTTTAAACTAAAGGTTTTTTTGGACAGTCTGCTCTGATCAAGGGTTAACTTGTTTCAATTTTACTTATTAATTTTTCATTTGAACATAGTCTTCAGATTCCCTTTTGAATATGTTCCCAAATTTTAGGTCATGTTTTTACAAATTAATGCAGTTTTTGTGCTGCAGAAGAACAAAATAGCAGGTAAAACTGAGTGTGTGTATTTGACTATAAATATATTTAAACCATAAATTTAAACCATGAATAATTAAAATGTATGTTGGTCATACTTTTCTACAACAGCCTGTTTTCCACACATTCTAAGATGCTACTCTCTTATCATAACTATTACACAGGTTGTGTGGGGCAGTTGCGTTAGGTCATCCGGAATAAAATGTGCAATTAAAACAAACTGGTAATTTATCTCATAATCAGCTTATTACGTATCGCCCAAATTGCTTTCTCCTGTTCTCCTATGTATTTATGATAAAACAACATATGAAATGGTGAGAATGAGAATTTCAAGAGGATAAACTAAAAAAAGAAAATTTGCACCACTGCATTTTTCCCTCTATTTTCTGCTTATTGGCATCACTGTGAGACCACAGAAATGTCTCTGATATGGTGGGTGCTAGACTGATGTGGGTAAAACATGTATTTCTTACGTTTTAAAGCTTAGCAAGGTCCACATCCAGATTGCCAAATGCACGGTTATGTGTTGTAATGTAATGTTGTTATCTTGTAGGTGCGAGTGGACAGTGGAATTCAAGAAGGAAGTGACATCAGTATTTACTATGACCCCATGATATCCAAAGTTAGTAATCACTATGCCAGTGCTAAATTATTGGTGATGTAATGTCTATATTTCTATATTGTATGTTGATGATGTATTGTTTTAATAATGATATTATGAGAGTAATACATGATCTGATGAGATTTGTAGAAAAAAAACTGTGAATATGACTAATTTCAATATCAATTTGTATTTTCTGGCTGCAGAAAAAGGGAGATGATTTAATAAAGAAATAATAATATAATAATATAATTCAAGCCAACATAATTTTATTATAATTTCTCATTTGATTTTGGATAAAAACGTAAATGATTAAACCTTTTCGGTTATGAGAAGCTGTCATTCTAATAATTATCACTCTTTCTGCTGTTTCTGCTCTGTGAAAAACAAAATTCGCACATAGAGTAACAATCACATGAAAGCCACATGACATGGTTGAACAAAGATGAATTTCCTGTGTTTGCTTTAGTATGCATCTGTGTATCTATACACACACACACACACGTATATATATGTGTGTGTATATATTTATGTAAATATAGCGAGAAAGAGAAATCGATAAATACATAGGTATATGTACATACAATACCTGTGGATATGATACCTCCTATATGTAGTACATTTATGTAGATAGCATCGTCCCTGTAGTAGTGCCTAAGAATTTTCTTGGCTCTTGACTACAGCTGGTTTCCTACGGCTCCACGAGGGCAGAAGCACTGCAGAGGATGGAGAAGGCTCTCGACAGTTATGTGATTCGGGGTAAGTGGCCCAGCTCCCAGGAAACAGCTGGAACAGCTTATAATTAACAAATTGAATATGATTTTTGCCCATTAACTAGAAATTGAAGCATGGAAAAAAAACTGGCATTAATTTGAAAGAAAATGGACCCAGTTCCTTGGGAGACTGCCTTTTTTTTTTTTTTTTTTTGCGTTTGGATTCAGGTGTGCACTATATGGTGGTATTGCTGGACCCAGGGTCTGACTCATCTTAACAGCATGCCTCAGCACACTCTGATGTAATACCTTCTGTTATGTCCTTTTTGCATTGTCAAGAGACAGCATTTATTGTATGTTTCGGAACTGTTGTGCTGTATCTGAACCTTATTAAAGCTTTAATCACAGTGTTCACATTTTTAAAACGTGCTAAAACACTTTCAAACCCTTCCAGCCTCTCTTGTAATTTATATCCAAAACAGAGAACCCAATTCCTAACTCATTTTTTTTTTTATTCTAAAATTGTTTTTTTTTTTATTCAATATTCAGATAATAAAATCTCTAAATTATGCAACAGCTATGTAGCTCGAATGTAACGAAAGCGTGAACGAAGGCGCGGAGGCCAGGTTTGCTAAAATAATCCTGGCCGGCGGTTAGTGCGAAAAGGAACAGCGCAGCCGAGCTGCAGCAGGTGCCCCATGTCAGCGGTGCTCCTGGCCAGGAGGAAAGGTCACTCTCACACGTCCAGCAGGTGGGACGCAGGCCAGCATTAATAATGCCGAGGAACACCGGGAGGAAGAGAAAAACAAACCAGAGCCCCGTATGCCACTAAAACCTTACCAGTGTTATCCTCCGTGGCTTCCATTGGCCTCTCGAAGGAGAAGAACCGGCCCTCAGATATTTCACTTTCATCATCACAATCAGTTAGTACATTGTAAGTGTGTGAGTTTTCAGGTTATCTGTGTGTGTGAGAGAGTGTGTGGGGTGGGGAGAGGGTGGTTGGATGGATCATTAAAACGCGTTAAAACTTTTTAATTAAAGAGGGAGTTTAAATCCCCGAATTTTCTATAATTGAGAGATTTCTTGGAAATATGGGAACAGGGAAATGCATACGTTGAGTAGATGTACACTGAAGGAGAGGCTATTACAGATTTGAAATGGGGAAAAACATACTTTAGCAATGAGCTTCCTGACATAAGCCTTTGTGTGTGTGTGTGTGTGTGTGTGTGTGCACATGTAGGTGTGGGACTTGTTTTTAGACAAGTAAAAAAGTGCCTAGCTGTGAGAGAATCCAAATGAGTTTAAGATATCTACGTATTTTTAGAACTATTCATGAGATCAGGTCACGAAGAGCCTGCAAGAAGTCATGCAGTTCTGCTAACCTCAGGAGCTGCTGATTGGGCAGAAGTGTATGCGGAGTGGCAGTTGTAGAGATCCAGGGCCAGCACTGTACCATGTTTCCAGTGGCGCGTCTCGCTGCTGTAAAGAACGGGTGTGCGGGTCGGTAGAATGGTTGCTGAAGGCCGGTGACATGATGGACGTGTTTGAGTAAATATGAGTGAGAGGCATTGAACCGGTGATGAGGTGTGAAAGTGAAGCAATTAGCAGGGTGAACTGGCCCTCAGAGCTCAGGGAATTCACAAGTCTCACTGGGGCACTGGTGATTACACAACATGCAATTAGCATTGAAGTTTATTAGATTACTACTAATTCTATTGCCTCAGCGATATTCTCCTTTATTCTTTAAAACATTGCTCTCCAACAGCATAATAGATCGAAAACAATGCATGATTTCCCTTGGGTGTTTAAAATTAGCCTAAGGAAAAAGGGAAAAGAATAAATCATGTCTTAATTGAGAATTAATAAGAACCAAACTTATAAAATATGCATTTTTATTTTCTGTAATTTTATTTTAGTTAAAAAGAAACATGCTGTCCATTTCCATTGAAGGGAATATAAATTTAATTTTTAATCCCTAATTCTGATTAGGATGGAGACATCACTTCCCCCTTTATTAATCATTTACTAATTCCATCTCTATTATGCTTTCTGTAATTGAGCAGAATGAGAGATCCAGTGTTAGAACGTGGAACTGTCTGGCCAATCCGTATAGATATGACAAGGCAAGTGACAGTTGTCTCTTGTTTTTCTACTGTCAAAAAAGAGAATCAAACAGAAACTCATTATGCGTGAACTGAGGCCAGGATTGGATGGATTGGAGTGATACAGTGTTCAGTGTCCGAAGACATTTGTTGTGTCCGTAGTGTCCGAAGACACTGAGATTTGTTGGAAAACATCTGTGCTGATGCCATTAGGGCTGTCAGGTAGGCCCTGGCTTCACAGAGAGACAATCTAAACTGAGTATATATTAGGCTGAAGGGCCATGCTCTCACTAAAGTGGACAGTGTTGTTTAGTAACTACGAGTATGACCAGAGATGGGCAAAGATGCATCATAATGTGTATTATGTATTATCAAATAAATGTATCAAAATAAAATACAAAATACTGGTGCCAGAAAATGTATTAAGATAAAATACATGCATTTTGTATTTTCAAAATACAGAAAATACATTTGTAACATTGGGCATTCTGAATTTGTACAAAGTGGCAGAACATTCCGATTTTTATTATGTACACATGGCTCTGGTGAGAGTTTGAATCCTACAGGAAGGAAGAACAGAAAGTAGAATGCTACTGTATCTAAGCAAAACTGTAAAAAAAAAAAATTGTATGTACTGTACAGTATGTAGAAGCTTGCTCTTTGTCCAATTCAAAGACATGGCAGTTGACTCCCAACCATTTCAATTAGTAGCCTATTTAGTTGCCTTTAAGAACAACTAACTGACAATCAAACAGTTTGTGATGCACCCAGTGTGGTGACACAGTGGCATCACTGGAGTTTGAGGAGTGATGTGTTCTGTGTCTCTCATGCAGTGAGTTTCCTGTCTAGTGAATCTGTTTCTGTTCTGCCCTGAGCAGTGCCATTCTGACTGCCGTTAGCTTTCTGGAACACTCTTGTCACTCCTTTACAAAGCCACCTCGCAACCTCCCGATTTCTTTTCATTTCTCTCTACATTTCCTGCGTCTCTCCGATTAGGCCATGTTTTTTCCCCCCTCTCTCTTTCCACCATCTCACCTCCTCTTTCTCATTTAATTCCTCCTTTAGTTTGCCTCCTCTTAGTTTCTCCTCTTGTCCCCTAATCCCACCCCCCCCTCCCCGGCCGCAGAGGGGCAGGATGGCAGCACGCAGACTCAGTCCTGTGCCAACCCACCCACCCGCTCCCAGACCAGCCAAAGTGATCACAATATGCCCCCTGCCAGTGCCTCGCCTATGACAGGGGGGTCATCACCAAATTCCCTTTATCCCAGACACCACAGATCTCCTCTGTGAGTCTGTCTCTCTTCTGTGAGCCTGGAGTTAGGATAGAAACTGAGGTCTACTGATTTCTCCCAAATGTTTCTTTTCTTTTCCGCAAAATGAAATGGCACAGTGGCGTTAGGTTTTAGCTTCCCCCAGTTTTTAGATGTAGTTCTAGTCTGATCAATGTTACAGAAAATCTCTCACAAAATAACAATTCCTTGTACATGGCTGTGTATTGATAAAATAAGTAGTCTAATTCTGGTCTTAATTTGACTTCAAGCCTTTTATCCTGTAAAATTCTATATTGTGGTTGTAAGCGGATTGGTGTATTTAAATTGTCATGCGTGTCTGCTTCTGGTAGCCTCCCATTATAATAGCCTTATTTCATATGATGTCAACATACAGTCTAATGTTACAAATGGACATTTTTGTGAAGCATTTCTCCTGTCTAAGCTGCTGTTGATGCCACATGTTTCTCATGAATAATCTCCAGTAATATATAATAATATTTAGATATGTAATTAATATGATTAATTTTGGCCAGTAAATGGTAATGGAGTTATTGTAACTCATTCAATATAAAACCGACAAATTTGGCAGTTTGTAATGGGGCCATGTGTGCAAAACTGTAGCAGATCCTAAAATTTGCTGTGCTGAAATTTTGCATAAGGGAAAAAAATTCAAGGCGGTGCTCATTTCAGAAAATGTAAAAGAATATACTGAAGCATCCCAGTCCCAGAATTAGGCTCGACATTGCCCTTGACAACTGAAATGAGCCAACTTTATACAATACCTGGGCGGTTCACATCAGAGGACATGTCACAATATCAAGAGACCGCCATAAGCTTAGCTGTTTGGATATTGTCTGAAAGTGTACAATAGCTTTTCATATCATGCACACACTAGTATGATAAAGAGGCTTATGGGTTCTGTTGTTCCTTAATTAAAAGTCTTAAAAAGGATTAGGCTTCAAACGCTTATTATTGTAGCTCCCTGGAACCATCAGAGGTGTAGGTCACAACTAATGTGGGCAATATTTCAAACACTTCATTATAATTTGTAGAAAATGGCCGTTCTTTTTGTCTTCCTTTCCCTCGACGGCCATGGCCGCTCCTAATTTAGTCGCGCCATGCTCTTCTCGGCTTCCCATGTTTTTTTTCTGAAATAAGCAGTATTTGTTGGCCTGTTTGATCCTTTGAGTATGCAGAGCTTAATGTCTGGCCAGTGTTTTTCAAGCAGCAGGTAGTCCCAGGCAAGCTGTCGGAGGGTCATCATTCTTTAGTCTAGCTGTTTCCCGCACACAGATGGAGACCTTACGAACTTTGACAGAGGTCATTTTTAAAGTTACATATTTTCAAATTCTTGCTTTCATTTGAGGCTTTTGAAAGGGGAACTCACCCGCTGGATTTGGAAATAAAATGAAATGGCAAAACAAAACAAAAAAGCACAAAGCATTACCTGACCTGATCAGCTTTGGAGCAATATTTTTATTATTCCAGCTTTAAGGGGTTTTTATCATTGGTTTAAGGGGTTTTTAGCATGTATTGAGATGCTACCTCCTTCATTGGCATTAGAAATTAAATGATCTCCCTTTTCTTGAACCACAGGATGGTTTTGTTCTCTCCCTTTTAGACCTAGTCTGCTGGCTGCTGGGAGAGGGTTGTGTTTTGAAAGTAGACATTTTGGCAAGTGTCCAGAATTTCCTAGACAGGTCTGAGCTGCCTGTTATTGCAGATTTGCTCACTGTATTAGAGTCAAATGGATGGCATTTCTGCCTGTCTCACTGGTAATATCCCGTACAGTTAAAGAATTTAGGGGCTGGTTTGGTTATGGGCCATTGGAATCGAAATCAAAGCCCTCTGTGGTATACATCATAATACACAGAGGGGAAATGCAATCTCTCACTACTACAAAAAAGTAAATCTACCAAGACAACAGTATTAATTATTTGCCTAAATATATACTGTTGTGTTAGCAGATTTATGCTTTTGTTGCACAGACAAAATATGTTGCCAATTGATTTCTTTGTTTTACTTTCACTGAACATACATAGATAATACAGCTACATAATATTTTATTTTAAAGAATTCAAGTACTTATAAAACATAATTTAATACCTGTAGACCTGTCTGTGCACATTCCCATGTGGAAATGTTGTGGAATGACTGTGTTGCAGATGACTTACTTGGACAGTAAAGGCCTCTCCGTTAAATTCAGTTTAGATAAATCTTTTTCATTAAAAAAATGAAAATCGTCCTTACCTTCATGGAGTCCCTTTCTCGTTTCTCATGCTTGATATTTTTCAGGGGTCTTTATAGTGGAGAAACACACCCTTACCTGCTGCCTGTTCATGACTGCTCATAACTCCAGCACAGGCTCCTCACATTCGTATTTTTCCAGTCTTTACACTTTGCCAGTGATATAGTGCCTCCTTGAGAGGACTGGAGAAACAGGCAAGACTCCATTCAGCACGATGCAGTGCAGAACTGAAAATGCTGTCTCATGTGTTGGATTCTGGGGAGACAGGTAGTGAGGGGGTATAAAGAATGATTATTAAAGGCTGCACTGAGCTCAGGAGAGCCCCGGTGACTTCATTGAGATGACTTGGTGAGCTGGGCAGAGTGATGGCCTCTTAGGTGTCAGTTTGCCCCCGGTGAAGAGGAGTGGCCCAGTGAGGCAGGTTCAACATTTTGTACAGCTACTCACTGAGTACTACTGCAAGAGTCATGAGCTACATGGCCAGTCTGGTTCAAAACAAAAGTGTACACACACACACACACACACACACACAGAAACACACACGCAAACACATAAACAGCTATACATTCTTATGTGCTCAAACCATCACGCACGTATGTGCACACAATAAGCACAAAGGCACTCACACACCCATACATTACAGTTCTGTGCAGGCACTTCAGAGACCGTTACGCCTTTGGGGGAAAACCCTTTGTGTGTGGGGGAAAGAGTGCAGCTTCAGGACTGTTTGTCAGCCACTGTTTATACTGTATTGTTTAGCTCTGTTGTCCCTGAGCGTGTCAGAGACTCTAGCACACTTAAGCCCCAGCCTGCACTTGAATTCTTCTCCCTGATTTGTTTAGACAGCAGCAGTTGGTGAGATGGTGAAACAGGAGGGTGGTGAAAGGGGACCACTCTGCCCTCTAGAGAGAGGCCTGTGGTAGGAGAGGAGAAGAGTGGAGAGGAGAGGGGAGGGGGGCTATCCCATGCTACTGGGACAGAAAGGTTGCACTAATCGGTCCTGAGAAAAAGACCCTCCTCCGGCTCCCTCAAATCTGAGTGGCCCAGACACAACTCAACAGCCTCCCCCTTCCACAAACCTCCTACTGACCCCCAAATCTGCCGGCCAAATCCTAATAGTCCAGAGAGAGCTCAAGTGCCCCAGCCCCCACCTTCGCCAGTCTTCTAAATGTTATATCTCAAGATTACATGGCAGTAAACCAATCAAACAGTTTCTGTGCTATGCAAGTGACCACCAAGAAAATCCTAATAGCATTGTTTGCCAACACCTTTTGCATTTTGATTTTATGGTAGAGTTTTGCGGAGGATCTTTTTTTAGTAGACTAGACAGTGGTCTTTTGTTACCATTTGGTTTTGTCTTTTGTCATTGATATTAACTTAAGCTTAATTGAGCACTTTATTTGAGCACAAAAAGTTGATAGAATTCACCTGTCTGCTGTGTGTTTCACATCTTAAAGACAAGTCCATAAATAAATCTGATAAGTGAATGCAAATTGAAAAATCCTAACAGGGACATTATATGTCTCTTTGAATGAAAGCATTGCATTTATGCCTGCATTTATGGAGAAAGTGTGTGTGTGTAAGAGAGATTGTAAATGCAGTTGTCAGTGCTCTCACCATGGTTGTCTCACTCTTGCAGGTGTGACCCACAATATTCCGCTGCTCAGAGAGATCATCGTTAATCCTCGCTTCATCTCCGGGGACATCAGCACAAAGTTCCTCCCAGAGGTCTACCCAGAGGGCTTCAAAGGTGTGCTGGCCAATCACGCACAAATCTGCATGTCGCTCCTTTTTATTTTAGCAGTGTGGAGGGATCTTGTGTTGGTCTATGGGAAAATAAAACCCAGAGAAAGTGTCTTTCCGGGTAGGCAAGGCGTCTATAAATCAAACATGTAAGATCCCCTAAGTTGGTGAGAACTCTGCCATGGTACTGTATACATACTCAGTGAGAACTGTGCATTATATACTATATATTTTGTATTTCCAGCAGGTCATTACTGGGTGTTAGTGTGAGTCATGATATACTTGGCTATATGTTGCTGAATACTTGTCCTGGAAGGATGTACTCACTTTAAAACTCTATTTAAATCACTAGCACGAGAGTAGGAAAGGGAAGCTAAATTTATGCAGTCAAGTAAATTTTCTATCTTGTTTAGCCATCCATGTTAACGATTATATCCTCTCATCTTATTTTATTTGATATAGTTGTATGCTGCCTTGGCATTGTTTACAGCATAGAGGAACTGGATTAGAAAAGACATTTTTCTAAGGTGGTTTGAAACAAAATAAGTTGGCTGATTTTTTTTTTTTATTTCCCTGTCGCATGGATTTTCTCCTCTATTTTTCCTGGCCTCTCAGGTCACCAGCTGTCAGGTTCGGAACGGGCAGAACTGCTGGCCACCGCTGCCTCGCTGTTTGTGGCGACACAGCTCCGCTCCCAGAGATTCCTGGGTAACCTCAGGTACGTGAACCGAAGCAGAAGGCACACCGCACAGATGTTGCTCTTTTTTTTTTAGCTTATTTATTTATTTCCACTAAGTCGTCAAAATCTCCTAGAGTCGGTGAAGCAGTCTCCCAATTAACTTTGTAATTTGAAGCGGGAATGAAGGCACCTATCTCGGGGTTGTTTTGGCTGCCATTCGGCACGCAGGCAGGCGAGTGGACTGCACTTCCTCTTCCCCCTCTTCCCCCTGCGGCAATCCGGTTATCCGTGTCTATTAGACTGCGGCTGCGGAAGGCCCCGCCAAATCCCCCGGATTGCAGGTACGGGACGGCTCCGTGTCATGGCGAGTGTACTGTTACAGCCAAGTCGAATCGTCCGTCGTCACCGATGTCACTGATCACCTGACATCACCTATCACTCACGCACCCAGAACAGTGGCAAACAACTGCAATCCAGCCACCAAAATACATTACATTACATTACATTCATTTAGCAGACACTCTTATCCAGAGTGACTTCCAGCACAATAGAATATAAGTGTATCCAAGTTGAATGAGAAACGGTGTCAGACCAAGCTAAAAACACTCCCAGACCAGTAAGTGTGAGCATACCATTATTCAAGCCCTACCCGAAGTTAATTTGTGCAACCTGACTAAACAGGGGAAGCCAAGAATGCTACCATATATCAGTCACTAGATCGGAGCAACAATATCATAGCAGGAAGCAGAACTGTCTCACAGCACCACTTGGCTTCCGTAGGTCTGCTCTGTGACAGGAACCTGCACTGATCTGCACTGACTAAGACAGTGACAGTGCCAGTCATATACAGAGCCGTGATGGATGAGGGTTAGGTGCTGACGCTTCCTGCTCTACGCGTCTTCCACATCAGGTCAGGGATGAATGAGGGCTATTTATTTTCCCTCCGAAGAAGAACAATAGCCTGGCGGAGGAAGGAGTCTCTAGCTCTCCCCCGGTGGCAGTGACCCTTGGGTATATACCAAAACCACTGATCCCATTGATTTTATGTCACAGTTGGCTGGGGGTGGGTGTGAGCCTATTGTTGGAGTGGTGAGGAACTGAGGTCTGTTACCCCTGCTCTCTCCTGTCAGTGGACATGGGCTTACAGGAGAGAGAACCAAAGCTAGAAAACGCTGCGAGCAAGAGTCCTGGCAGTGCAAATGACAGCGTAATTGTATAATCGCACCAAGTGACAGCTCCTTGAGGAATCTTAACAAGTCCAATTAATTAGGGGCACAAATGCCTTTTAACCCCAGATAACTCATTTAAGTGCGCGGCCCCACTTGGAAAAAAATGCAAGCCGCACTCGTTAACTTCCCTGGGAATTCATTAATCGGCTCGGGTCGCCACCAGGGAAGTCTTCCATCCGTTACCATGAAGACATCAAAGCCGGAGCCTCTTGACTGCTTCGTGCCCGGTCCTTCGCTCGTTCCATCTTGCAGCGAAACGCCATCAGGTGATGCTTGGAGAACGAGCAGTGCCAGTGCAGTGTTAAGTGGGTTAGACGCTGTTTGAAAGGCCAGTAGAGATGGTTGGTGTAGGTTGCGCGTATCTGTGCCCTCCCCCCGTCCATTTTGCTTTTGATCTTCCTCCATTTCCTGTTGTGCAGGGTGGTGCAGCACGTTTGGAGCCGGGGCGCGTGCGGGCGTTGTCGAGCGGCGGGCAGAGGATGGGGAGGAACGCCACCTCTCCGAGCTTCCTCTCCGAAATTGACAGTGAGCTGTCAGGGGCGCCCCGCCCCACGCCGAGAGGCTCTGTTAGGCCTCGCTGTGGCGCGGGGCCGCTGGGGGGTCACCCCGCGAGCGCTCAGATAACGGGGCACGTGCATTTCCTGCAGGAAACCTCTCAGAGTGATTGATGACTGTTTCATTGTTAAGTGGTAACCCCGGTCTTGTTTAACTTTCCCCCAGTTGCTCCGGCACACGTGACGGAGGGCGGCGTCCCCCACGCCCCAGCGCGTTACGCAGTTGTGGATGTTGGCTGGGCTAGGCCTGCGCCCTGGCACAGGGACCCGGGTTCAGCGTGCGTCAGTGCGGTGGGAGGGGGGGGGGGGGCTCCCATTTTGTTCTGTTTTCATTGCACGATCATAGGGGATGTAGCGAGGCGTCTCAGGTGTGGCTGTAACAGGCACTGTCCCGGGAGTGCACTAAGGCCGTGTTGACGCTGCTATGCCCAATTGCCTTCAGCTCTTCCTATGCGCTGCTTGTGTTGGCAGCCAGAGTGCTCACCCCCCCACCACCATTCCCACCCGCCCGCCTCATACAGCACGCTGCCTTTTATCTCCTCTCAATGGCCTCTTAACCCAGGCCACATCATAACATTTATCAGCAAATGAGAGAGTTTACTCCACTAACACTGTCAGTACAGAGTGGAAGAGGGTGTGTACGTTAGCAGCAAAAATAACATGGTTTTTTAACTGTCACATTGACATAAGGAAGAATCTTTTTATTGTGTTTTCAATGTCTAGATCTACTACCAATACATAAAACATCTAAAGGAAATATTTTATATTTGTAAATATTATATGCTGTGTCAAAAAATTCATTTATTAGTTTTTACCTTGTTGATTGTTCATCTGTTTAGTTAGTGATGCTAGCATATTTAAACATTCTGATGGTCCTCCTTTGTGTATAATATTTTGCTAGGGTTTATGTGAAGTGCAGGCTACGTAGCATAACTTGCTTTTGTTAGTGCATGACTGTGACTAGCCAGCTAGCTAATTTTATTTGTTTGGAAATACAGTCAACAAAGCCATCAATCCAGGTACAGTCTTATGCATTTTCTTTGGCTCACAGAAACAATATGAATCCTGCAAGGTTGAGTCAAAAGATTTTACACAGGTAAGCTCCACTTAAGTCACTACTGTTCTCCTGTAGCTCCACCATCTCAGTCAGGGCGGACAACCTCCGCAGGTACAGACACCTATGAAGTGAACATTCCTCTGGCCAGTGCTGGAGCCAGGCCCTCTGTGGAACAGGCTCCCGCCCATCACAGAGGCGCGACTCCGCTGCCCGTCAGAACTGGGAGCCCTCTGCCCCTTTCAGACCGGCTCCGGGTCAGTGGAAACCAGGGGCCACCACTGACCTTTAGTGAGTTTGTAGATTTATTCTAATAAGTACTCTGCGTTTGACAGGTTAAGGGCTGACCTTTCGCGCCGGGCGGATATCTCAGTGTCAGCGTCCTTGTGTTCCCTGTCTGCTTTTATCGGCAGGGAAATAAAATGTAAATTAAATGCAGCATAAAAATAGATGATGGGGCTTGTACCTCTCATTCCTCATATATAACGTCACGTGTTTTTTTTTTTTTTTTTAATTTCTTTCCTCCCCTTTACACTGGTTACACTGAAGGCAGGTTGCAGTAACCAAGCTGGGCCAGAGAAGCATTAGGGGTACATTCCGGCCATTTCATGCACCCGACTTTGGTGCCCGAGGCTGCCGCTGCCGCCGCCGCCCAGCAGCGGTCCACGTGACCGGTGCTCAGTGGATTACGCACAAGGTTCGCCATGGCAATCGGTGGTGCTCATGCCAGAAACACACGAGAGTGTGTTTTCTTTTATTTTCCTCCCCTTCTTTTCTCCGTTCCTGATGAAGATTGGCCATTTTGGCGTTTGATCCGGTTTGGCGCTTTCAGAGACCTCAAGAGGGCTGAATCAGAGTCATTGTTGTGTGTCTCCGTTTGTGGGTCCCCCTGCCATGATTCTAAAAGGCTCGGCCTCACTTCATCAGTATTATTGTAATTCTTTTGCTGTAGGTTATTTGGCAGCTGCTGCACCCCACTGGCAAATTCATTCCCCTTCTCCTTTCGCTACTGCCGTCACACAATTGATTTTTCTCTTCTCTCTCTCTCTCCTCACCCCCCCCCCCCCCCCCCCCCCGCCCCCATTTGTTTCAGATTGCCCAATATGAAACATTTTAATTTATGCTCGCGTAACCCCTTTGATAACAATCAGCATCTTTTCTTCTTTTCTTCCTGTTTTTTTTTTTATACCTCCGTTTAACCATCCGGAGGATAGTGGATAAATAAATCTCACAACACTTGTTGTTCCCTGCTTTTGAATCCCCGCACATCAAAATCATAACAGAATAAAGTGGGTAATCTCTCAAGTGGTGGTTTTGTCTGCTGTAGATAGCAACAGATTGGAGTACTGTGCGTAACCCCACGTGAAGTGATCTAAGGCTCACATTTATGGCCCAAATACCCAAGTACCATTTAATAATGTGTTTCCTGTGATCACTGTTTTTGGAGCTGTTAAGAGCAGTGGATGTGTTTTTTCCCTTATGGTATTGACAAAACAATGGCACGAAGAGAAGTCAAGCAGGCGTATTTGTATTCAGTTGGTTCAGCACCTAGATGCTCTTTTTCATTCAATGTCTACATTGCCTGCATCTTTAAATTTTACGTACGGATCTGCTTTTATTTCATCTGCTCTTTTCCATTGATGTGTGATTTAGTGTACTCCTTTGGGTCTTTATTAGACATCGTCCTGTGTGACTGTTTTTGGGACCATTCCATTGCTAATGTATCAGAGTCCAAGTAGACTGACCGATTCATTAGCTTATATCACTAAGGAAACACATTTTGGTTTCTGATATGATGATTTATGTATGCAATACAGCTGCAGCTGTTTAAATGCTGTAGTGAGGGCACTTTCCATTTGGTCTTATTTTGAAAATTGCACTCCAGACCGTGTTAAACAGGAAGAAACAACCTGCTTTTGATTTGCAATGCATTGTCGGAAAACTTAAACACCAGAGCTTGTTCCAAGTGAATGCGTGCTGTAATACAGTTACAGTGAGCAGCACATAAACTCAGATCTGTTTCATAATTTCATTAACATGTTTAGCTGTAACAGTGATTTAGGCAATTAGCTAGCTGTGTGAGGAAAATTAGATTTAATGTCATTGCGTGGGTAATGGAACGTTACTGAAACAGCATCAAGCAATTTTCAAAAATGTACAAAGGTAAAATTGATCTTTTACTTTTGCTAAAATGGTCAAGATACTATACATTACACTATATATGGATTTTTGTAAGTACGTATGGCCAGTTTGTAAAATTAAGCAGAACACTATGGCTACAATTGTTATGCTTGGGCCAAAGTCAGTTATGGAAGTTATGGACTAAGTCTAAGAATCTCACTTTTTCTTCTGCAGTCTCAATGAATTGTTGACATTTCTTGTATAATATTCTCTGTAGTGCTGATAACTTCAAGCAAACGAGATATTTCCCTTTGATTATAAAGCCAACTATATTTTCTGATTTCTTCCTGGCTCCTTCCTGGAGCTGCTATGAGAACCAATGGATTGTCGAGTCACCCGACCAGTGACATTAAGAGGTGTCAACAAGGCAGCAGATGCGTCACTGATACCCGTGGGAGTGCCAGGAAGGGGAATCACTGGTGGTCCATAATCACTATTTTGGGAAGAATACCAAAAACGTGGGAAATCCTGAGTATCGTCAGATATATTTGCCAGTCCGGTGGATCAGACAGTCCCTAGTCTATATCTCTCTCTGATCAGTTGATATGGTTCATAATCCTGTCCATGATCATGCATTTTGGTTTGTTATCCTTCTCAATGGAGCATCTTAATCATCTCTTTGATTGAATCTTTTGGTCAGTGCTCCATGTACTTGTACTTTTGTACTTTTTTTTCTTTCATGGAGGAGATTATTGGCATCAGCAGGCTCAGTGTAGCGGAGCAGGGTTTGGAACTGACTCTGGCACTCGTTGGCCTTCCCAGATAAGTCTGATTTCTGCCCAGTGTAGATGGCGGATGCCATCGAGCTTCAAAAGCTGCTTATTTCTGAGCCGGGGCCGGCCGGGGGAGGCTGGAAACTCTTCATATTCTCACATCTTTGTTTTGCTATTGATTAAATTTCGAAATGGTCCTGCGCAGCGTGAAGCACCCCGTTGCTGTCAGCCCGGTAAATTCATTTCAGGATGGAGGCAGAGTACAATCAATCTTCAGTTTGGAACCATGGAGCCAGCCATGTTACCTTGCCCCTGCCGACTGGCCTTTGACCCCACATTCCTGTGGAAAGTTCAGCATGTTCCCACTGGCCACCTGGAGAGACCTCAGCCTGTGGCAGCCCCTTTTCACATTCATCACCTTTTGAGCATGAAGTGGTGCAGATTTTGTCAACACAGGTAACTCTGACGGGTCTAGCTCCATCCTCAAGTGCCTACATCACTTAGCCTGACTGTGCTGGAAGCTAGTCTTCACATGATCAGTAAGATCAGTTTCTTTCACCCTTTTTACCCATCATGTTTCTGAAAATGTAGCATAGTTTTCTACAGCTTAGTATCCCAACTGGTATGTATATACTTGTATGTAATGCAACATGTTGTGAACTACAGTCCCCTTGTTTTTTTTTTTTTTTTTGGCAGCTGTAGAAAATTTTTGTGTAGCACTAAAAAGTAATTTGGCAGAAGAGCAAAGGGATTAATGTATCTAATTTTTACTGTGTGTGTTCTTGCATATCTGTGTGAGAAATTGACAAAGAGGCCCACAGCTCTGGAGCGTCTTCTTCATGCTGGGGACAGATGTTTGTGTGAATGGCTAGGCCAAAAGTATCAATGGAACAGTATTGAAGCCTGTTTAGTTTCTCCATTCCTGTTTGACGGTGTCTATCTGTGTAGGGTCCCCTATAATAACTACTTTCTGTTTTTTTATAACACTTGAGAGCATCATCACTTCATAGCCTTCATAGCCCTTCACAGCTTGGCGCCTGCAGATTTTCACTGGACGTACATATGTTTTACTGTTATTGCCTAACCTATCACAGATAACGTTGTCTAAAAATTCCCTTATGTTCATGGGTAGTTACTGTGTACATGTATTTTTATATTGGTAGTGGTGATGCGTAAGGCAGGCTTGAATTTTGATCACTTGACTGCAATAGTTTCTCTAAGCAATCTAGTGATGCTTTGTTAGTTTACCGTCTCATTAAGGGTACCTTGATTAAGCAACATTTGAGATTTCAAACCAGCTATAACCCACCCTGATCTCCTGTCACCCTAGCATTAAGGTTCCCACCCTGTGTATGATTTAGAAACGGTTTTGAGAATTAAAGATATAAGAAGATTTCAAGCCGTACAAAATAATATTATTTAAAAACAACACCAAGATCTGAAAAACTGAGTTTGATCATTTCACAGATGTGTGGGAATCTCTCAGATATTCATTTTGGCTAGTGTTTTGAAAAGACCCTAACCCTTTCCACAAAAGAGGGGTTTTATTTTGCACAGATCCAGCAATTTTGGCCCTTTGGAGCTAAGGAATTTGATTATCGTTCCCTACACTGTACACCAAATTTTGTTTTCTTTTCTCGGTGGCGATGAGCACGAGATCTGATTAATTTGATTCCAGAAAACCCATTTTCTGAGGCAAACCTCTTTTCTCCCTCTGCCAGCCAAGCAGAACAGGCTTTGTTAAGGAGAACTGTAATGATTCCTTAAGTGACTGGCATGCGGTGAAGCGGCTCTGGATGGCTGTTAAAGGGGTTAATAAGAGAGGTAAAGAAAAAAACGCAAACGGGCAAGAATTGATCAGTTTCAACCACATTTGCACGTGCACGTCGATATGCTCTATATGGATGCATACGTGAATTTCTTTTAATATCTCTGCAGTGTCATCTTTTGTGAATCAGAAATCAGACCTTATTGCTGTAGTGCTTGGAGGAGGAGAAAGCCATCAGCTGTCCCACTGTATGTTCCCCTATGACACACAGAGAGAATTCTGGTTCATGGAATACGGTGGCTGTGAAAATGGATTATGATTCCAAAAGAATGGTATTGGAATACAGCGTTGATCCTGAATATGTTTTGATACACCATTTCTGTCACAGTCGTAAGATCAGTAAGTGTAAACCTACGTTTTTTTTTTTTTTTTTTTTTGCTACACAGCTCCTGGCTGTTGACTCCATTTGCATTCATCTCATAATCACCACATACTGACAGTGTGAAAGGCCTCAGAGCACTACAGCAATGACCAGCTGACACACTTCTAGCCTTTTGAATCAAAACAAGTCATTTGAAAGTATTGATGAGAAGAAATAGACGCCGTACATTTGACACGACTCTGGTGCTCTGTTTTCTGTGAAAATAACTTAGTTACACATCTCAGGCATTGCGATACAAAGCTCCCCATTAATAATTCATGCTCTCTAAATTCATAATGTATCATCTTGTCCCTAGCAAGTAACATTTGATATTACATTAAAGACCCAGAGGAAAAATTGTTTGCCAGAATCCTATCAAATGATATTTCTAAAAATACTGAGTAACGATTCTCTCAAAGCATTTCTGGACCCTTTTAAGAACCAAGAAGAGGGGGAAAAATATATCCCCTGCTATTTATTTTCTTTGGCGCCACACTCCCATTTGAAAGTCCTCCATTTGATTCTGTGCCTCATTTTTTTTTCCCATGTCCGTGATGTCAATTTTATTTCATCTGAGCGCTTTAAAGCGCGAGTGGCTGCTAATGTCAGGAAGATGGGCACTAATCTGACACATATAGAAATTTACCCTCACCTTTCACGAGGAATTTCAAGAGAATAAAGATCAATTATTTGGCGAATCTGAAGTTGTGTCAAAATCGCTTTCTGCTGTATCCCAGACGTTTTAAGTGGGCCATCTGTCCAAACATCTCCCAGAGTTTTTTCTTTTTTTTTCTGATCATTTCCTCGCCTTATTCATGAGCTGTTGGAGTCCAGCTTTGTAGTCTCCATGTAGCCGGTGCAGTCCACCCCCACTGAATACATCTATGTGCTTGCATAAAATATCTTTCACGGGGGTTGGAAATTCTCTGAACTCCCTTCACATGAATTGCCGACTTTCTGAAGTCCCCCTCCACCCACCCGTGGCCCCCTCTCCTCTTCATTGAGGATTTGTATGCACAAACGGACCTCCGCAGCTACAAAGTACACCACATTATTCTTGATCATTTTTCAGGCCCCCCGCTAAGAGAGTTATGATGAAGGATTCCTTAATGACGCTTTGACTATTAACATTGTTTTAAGTCAATATGTCTCCTTTATTTTCCTGTTCAGTTAGTACAATAAATAATAAAAAATCTCTTAAGCACCTCTAGTGTAATTGGGTTTTTCAGACGTCTCAAAGCCTATATGATTAGACAGCCTAATGTGTCTGTGGCTTCTTTTGTTCTCAAGATGCTCTTTGGCACATTTAGAGATCGGAATCGAGAGCCCAAGAGCCGGAGCATATTTTCACTTGATTTTTTTTTTTTCAAACACCTGGAAGGTTTTTAGTTTTTGAGTCATTGATATAGATTTGATTTTCCCCCCAGTCAGCACATGGAAGGCAGCCCCCCCCCCCCCCCCCCCCAAGCTCAACTGTGTGTTATTGTGTGATGATTTTTTTTTTTTTTTTTTTTTTTTGGGCTTCACCCCTCCCTTCCGCATTCATGTACATGCACACATACATGTACACATACACATGCAAAAAAAACTTTAGCTCAAGGGAAGATGTGTTGAGTATAAGGCTGTATTATCACTAAAATATATGTATGGGTATCTGACCAAGGACTTTGTATGTTGATGATCTCGCGGTAAAAGACACACACCGACATTCAAGGACACTTCCTTTCTTTCTCTCTTGATCTGTCGCCTTGGTGTCTCTACCTCACACTCTCTCTCTTTCTCTCTCTCTCTCTCTCACACACGCACACACACACACACACACACACACACACACACACACACGCATTTATTTGAACATCCTCCTCTCATCTCTGAGGTAGTGACTCAGGCCTCGTTCTGAACACTCTGAAGTCTTCTTTCCCTGGGTGTAGTGACCAGCTTCCCTGTGAAGTGGTGGGAAGAGGAAAAGGGTAGGACACAATGTCAGTGTCACAGTTTCATACCTGGTAACAGTGAATCACTGTGTGACAGGCAGCCTTTTTTGCACTTGGTCATTTCAACATAATGAGCCAACAAATGGATGATGGCCAACTGAACGTGTAAGTGCTCTTACTGGTGAGAAGTTAACTACAAAAAACAAATTCCATTGATTCAGTTGATTAATTATTATAGTAAATGACTTTAGTCTTTTGTAGTGTCTGTGTGTAGGCTCTGCAACCACATCCACGGTTAAATACATGTTTAAATGCTGAGGAAAATGACCCTTTTACATTATTCAGGTCTGAGACAATGTCTGTAGATGCGGAAATTATTTAAATACAAACTCACAATGCCCATGCAAAAAATGTAGTTTGGTGTTTTGTATGTATTTAAAGTTTAATTGATTTCAAACATGTATTCTGAAGAGTAAGAATGATTTTTTTTAGATATCAAATCAATAAGGCCATATAGATCTTTGGTGACAGAGGGGCAGTACAGCACTGAAGTACATTGACCCCTTGGATTATTGTGTCACTGAAGATAGTCCAGCTGCTTTTGAATATAGCACTGGATACTCAGTAGAAGGTGTGAGAGGCATTAACTAAGCATATGTTATTCACACTAAACATTTTAAGGGGACGTGAAAGATATAGTGGTTGGCACAGTGACAGATATGTGAAATGTCAAAAAAACCAAACTCCTATCATTACCGATGACTGTGCCTTTTGGGTACTCTTTGTCTCCTGTCCGCTCAGTGTGCATCCCTAGTCACAGACAGTCAGGCAACTGTGCGACTCAGTTCTCGGTTGCCTTCCGGAGAACAGTAGTCAGTGTGCATAACTGAGATACAAATTCTGAAATGCCCCAAATAATTGTCATTAAGCATTTCCGTAGACATGCTTTTAAACCGCTCGCCAGCCCTGGTCACATGGGCGTCAGTCACCCCTGGGCTAGCGGGACTGCCTTCGCACAGTGGATTGGCATTGTCTGCCGGGCCTCTCCCGTCAACCAGCTCCATGTCCGAGCATTTTGCAGGAGCCGTGTCTGACCGGGTCATGTTTGCGGTATTATGAAACCCACGCCTTAGACCTGCCTGACCCACTGTAGCTATAGGGGCCGTTTTGTGAGAACTCCTGGCCGCCTGCCAAAGATAGTATTTTTGCAGCGGCCCCCCGTGCCGACCGCCTTTGGGAGATACAGATGCAGTGTGTGTTTCAGGGGCTGCCACTCCAAAATGGTTAATCTTACTGATTGCTCACTAAGTAAGCTGTGGATAGACGACTCAGTGCCCCGCGTCACAATCTGTCCTCACAATAGCTTGGGTTCCTGCCAAGACAGCCAATCTGCAAATGGTCCTAGGCTACTTAAAAATTCTGCCTAAGCACCATCGATTGTTTTTTTAATTTCTAGGCGTTTGGCTCACGCCTCTGGGTACATTTGGGTGGGTTGTAATGGTTTTGAATTCTGAAACAAATCACTTTGAATGAATTGATACATGGTATTCAGATTTAACTAGGCACTACAGTAAAGGCAAAAAGGCTGACGCATATGTCAACCAAAGTAAACACTTGAGATGAATTGAAGGAGTGTGGTTGTTTCACATATGTATATTTCTATGAGACTGTATGTGTGTCCGTGAGAGTGTGCATATTTGTTCGAGATTGCGTGCATGCACGTGTGTGTGTGTATGTGTGTGTGTGTGTGTGTGTGTGTGTGTGTGTGTGTATCAGTGACAGTGTGTGCATGCGAGCACACGGGGGTCAGAACAGGCTCAAGTTCCCCATGTAACACCCCTGCCTGTGGGATGCCAGGCTAGTGGGACCGTGGCTGACTGGGAGTGACAGATTCGTCTTGATCAAGTCACTGTTGACACCGTGCCAGCATTGTGTCTGCAGCCCAGAGATGGAGGGCCACTTTACCAGACTGGACCCCGGTCAGCCAGTGCTGCTGGGAGTAGCTGGAGCGGGGCCAGCGTGCGGTCGCAGATTTAGGCTGCCGGCCAGCGCAGGATTAGAGAAAGCCCTTACTGGACGGGGGGGCGGGGGGGGGGATCTTGAGTTTAAGCTCACCCCGTTTTGGGAACGCGAGGAGATGGGCGAGCTCTGCCGAAAGTGAACCGTAACCGAAAAGGAAAAGGAGAAGCAAGCAGCAGGGCAGGCGGGTGTATGAACGTGAATTCTGCTGGAAGGAGACCGGTGTCAGCTCTGCCCTGTCAACCAGCAAGGCATAGGCCCTTCTGCAGCATCATTAAGGAGGAAAAAGAAAAACAGATGAAAATGACCGGATGATGATGTATTTCGAAGAGACGGTGTGTGTAAAACCACAAACAACAAAGTTACTTAATCACGATTTGTAAGCAACATAAAACTTAAGCCAGTATTGTCAATATGAAACAATGTTGCCACGTAATTTCAGTATTTCAGCGCACATACAGTGTGTCAGTATTTGCGGTCATAAACAAGGCAGCACAACACGTTATATTACCACGTTGTGGGGAAATATAAAATGTATGTGTTAAAAGCTTTTTCAAAACTACACATCTACCACAATGTTCTGTCCATCCAGCAAGTGGCAAATTTTCGGTTATGGTTTGTTTAGTTTTGCTGTGATTTTCATTAGGGCTCTCAGAATATTCTGTCAGTAATAATTATCATAAACTGGTTTAATAAAACCTGAACGTCATCTGTGATTGAGATTCAATTCAAAATTATCCTTCAGAGTTCTGGGTCTTTTGCAGTTTAGGGTCTTTGTTATTGTTAATTCTGTTGGGAATAATTCCATTTGACTTCTGAAGAGTTGTGGTCAGCACAGAAAAATTCAAAATGTCCTAAATGACCACAGACGTCCATCAGGCATAAAAAAAAAAAAAAAAAAACAGTTTTTATGAGTTTGTTCTAAATTGGCCCGTGACCCAATTTGGGTTATATTAACTGATTACAGAACTGACTGAAACCTGATACCAGACTTTATCTCCCAGAATGCAGCACGAAAATGGATGTTCGTACCTTGTAATGCATTTCTTGGGTGAGTGTGGGAGCAAGCGGAACGCGAAGGGAACAGCGGATGTATCATGTTTGCTTTTTAATAAACTAAAGCAATATTAAGGAGAGTCATACATCTGGAATGGCAGCTAAACGGATTTGAGAACCTTTTTACAGAGAGAGCACAGAGACTAGAGGTCCATCTCTGCTGCTCTCGACGCCGTGTAACCGATTCACTCAGGGGTGCCATTTTGCGGCTCTGCGCCCATGCCTGTAGCCTACACATGTGTGCCTACATGCCTGCGTAGTTGAGTGATGAATGATGAATGATTCTGTGCATAGGTTCATTTCAGTGCACAGGGAGTCTTCAGGGCGCTCCTGCGCAGCCATGCGTTGCTCCGATGCCGGGGCTGATGTTGCCAGGGGGTGGATAATGTGGGCATTGTTTTTCCAGAGTCTCCAGTGCCCAGCAGGAGCGGAGGAAGTGGGAGCTGTCCCTGGAGCTGGAGAAGGGGGTCCACGCTGTCACTGTCTCCCGCTCGGGATCAACCTACACCGTGAGTACCCCTCCCCACTTACTCACACACACACACACACACAATAAACACTTACCAATCTCCCAACACGTTCATCACTTTGTCTGCACGTCCACATTATTCAATGGCCACCACTCTTCTCCTGCCACCATAGTAATGGATGTCTTTGGACGTGTTTGTTAATAACGAAAGCAGTCTCCTATATTTTGCATGTGTGTGTTCCTGCCACTGTAAAAAAAAAAAAACACACTCTGTCAGTGTTTTGTTCCTCTAAACAGCTTTCACCAATAAGGACCACGCATGTAATATTTATCCTTTTAGCTGGAGCTTAGCAGGGGTGACGGGATGCAGGCATGTGTTTGCGGAGCTGAGGAGACTCTGACAAACTGAGGCACCCATGGGGTTATTTTCCCACTTAGAGCCTCATTACCATGGTAGAATAACAGACAGCCTTTTTACAGCGCTGCATATTTACACCTGAACGTCTGCAGCTGTTTACACAGGTAAACAGGCCTGACAGCTACATCATCACAAAATGATGGGTGGCTTTTTGCAGCGGAGCTGTGAGAAACACACGCCCGAGAAGCAGAAACAGGCCGGAGCTCCCTCCCACACACACTCCCTCAGCACGCAGTGCTTGTATGGATCTCTTTATCTTATCCTTTTTAACGTCAGTTTATGTTTAAGGTCTTCATTAAGCATTCTGTTTCTTGTAACATGCCTTAAAATAAATATAGCAGGACTCCTGACTTTCAACCGTCAAAGTGTAGAAACCTGATTGAGATTAATTATATGGGTGAGAGAAATGGGTTTTCTGAAATACACTGGCTTATTGATAGCATGTTAATAGCATGTGGTTGCTGTCACACAACCACTCCTCTGGTTTTTATCTCATTTAATGTCAAACCATCAGTGTCAATAACATTCAATGACAACTTTTCCCTCACATTATCGGTATCCTTTAGGGAAATCTTTTGCTTTCTAATTAAGTGCATTGGAATTAATCGAGCAGTGTTTCTGCGTTTCTTTCAGAGGAAACACCTGATATTTACAAAAGGGTATCTTTCAAGCATCTCATTACAAAACTCATTAAAGCTGGTTAATTAATTAAAATCAAAGTAATGCAAACTTTGTGACGTATTCGAGACATGTGACATAATTAGCACAATTACAAGTCTGTTTTTTTTTTTACCCAATTACTGGTGGTTGCTTTTACCCTACAAATTTGCAGTGGATCTCTGTATTGGGGCTTGCTCCTCAAATCTCACAGCAGCTATTGTGGTGTCTTTTTTGCCTCATCGTGTTCATTGTGTGCCTGATGTAATGTTAATGTAATTTGCTTGTTTTGATCCCTTTTGAAGGTTTGCCTGAGATTTTCGCCTGTGATTTTTAAAAGTATTTTTTTCTGAATGAGATCCCTTGGAGAACTGTAGCTATAACAACAGAAGGTTGTAGTTGATGTTTGATGGATATTTGGCTCCCAGGTGCACTGTTACACCCTTGAGCGAGACAATTCACCTGAATTGCTTCAGTTAATATTCAGATGTATAACTTGTTGATGTATGAAAAGGGAAACCTTGCAAGTCACACAGTAATTTATTTGTCATGTAAATCAAGAAAGAACGAGAGATCAGGCGTTGAAAGGTAATGGAGAGTGGGTGATATCAGCAGTCTCTCCAGATCAAGGATGCTGTGTGGAAGAAGCTCAAATAGATGGACAAAGCAGGTAAAAAATTCTGTTATACTAAACAAAATTGGTCTCGGAGAGATCTGTGATCCAAAATCAGTATGCTGAGGATGACGTGACCGTCTAGTCTAAATCGCATCCGTAAATGGACATGGAGGTCATGGTGGTTTGGGTTTCCTTTGTGTGTCCAGTGATCCTGCGGTGTCTCTGCTGTCACCTGCCCACCTCCTCTACTGCTATGTGAGTTTTACCTTATTGGCTGGAGACTTGCTGTACTGTGCCTCACTCACGGTTGCTGTCAACATTTCCATGGAGCGGAAACGCTGTCTTTGTGACCGCAGGGCAGCAGGTTCCGTTTTCTGCTGCCGGCTTTTCTGTCTCTGCAGATCCGACTTTTCAAACGAGTCCATGGATTCTGTACACTGTCTTAATACTGTGTAGACTGTTTTGAGGAAAAAAAGGAAATGTGTCTGCTATCAGGTTCAAAATAGGTCACCCGGTAACGAGCAGAAGAGCTGCCTGTTCTTTCCAGATGGGTTATGTCTGTGCATGAAGGTGAGCGCTGAAATATATTCAGTTGCAAAGCGATTTCCCCAAAGCCATTGAGTGGGAGGTGTTCAGTAGGTTTATGAACCAGGCCACGTTTGCAGTTGAAATCAGGGGGGTCCAGCAGTGTTCAGACTCGCTCTGAGCCCACAGCAACTCAGTTGGCTCGTCTGTATTCCAGACACCTTCTGATCGCACTCTTCAGGTGCTGGGAGTGCCTGGCTAATAGGAGAACCACTGCCAGTGATCAGAGCAAAAGTTCATTAGAAAGTTGGGGGTGAAACTGCGCCCGGTGGGCCCGGGCCGCGTTCTGCTATTCTGTTTGTTGTTGCCGTTGTCATAACACGCCAAGGTTGATCTGGGCGCGGAGGCTTACGAGGGGGCTGCGAGCGAAAAACAGCGGGACAATGCAAACAGAAAGAGGTATAATCCCTTCTGAGAAGCACCCCGCTCCAGTGCCTTTGATCTGACTCATCCAGCTCCCTCCAAACTCGCCGACCCCCGTGACCCACCCCCCCTTTCTACCCCCAGTGCTGCCTTCATCAGCTCGAGCACTGTTTCCAGCACATTAGCGAACAACGGTCTCCACGTAAGGGCACTCCTTTGTTAGATCCCATGCCCATTTCTGCCCCAGTCTGTCCTCTCCCATCAGCCCCTTGGGCTCTGATATTTCCAGTGCCAACGTTTCTAACAGATGATGAAAAATGATCCTTATTTTGTGGTATCTGAAATGGTTTGGCATTTAGACTCCCAGAGTCATAGTTTTTTTGTTTGGATTTTCCATGTAACCTTTGTCTGGTGAATGCCAGCAATTTGAGATATGGAGCATGCCTCCATAGCATAAAATGTGCACAAGTTCGTAATGGTTTTTGAATTCTTGCCCCATGTTGGATGGCAGATGCAGCGTGTTGCCCTTCCAGACCTGACCTTTAATGTAAACTCCTTGTTTAAAGATGCCACGTTACATCAAAGCAGCGAGAGTGCACGGGATCACTTCAGATCGGCCCGCAGTGGAGTATGAAACACCAAAGAGGGGGAGAAATGCTTTCTTTGACCTCACCATCAACTCTAGACCTTTTCATTCAGATCATCGGTGGACAGTTTTAAATCCAGCTCTTTTTGCTAGGTGCATTAACCCTTATCGCTGTGGAATGCGCAGTGGGTTTTTAGATCGCCTCTACGGTGGGTTACTGCTGTGAGAACAGTGCTTCTTTTTGCCCCCCCCCCCCCCCCCCACCTTGTGTATGATGATCTAGCAGGTTTGGTGTCACTCTGTGGCTGAATGTTTTCACACGTGTGCGGCCGGGCTGGCTGGCCACAGCTCCGGTCAGCCCACAGTGGGGGAAAAAGCCTCTCAGAGGCAGCGCCACACATGGTCCTAATCAGGGAATCATATGGGCCTGATGATGGTTTGTTACAACAGAATTCGTATCCCGTTCACCCATAACCAGAAGTGGGGGGACTTCAAACGTACTCCTCTCAAAAAGGCTTGGCAAGGTTCACGGTTTTACTGTTGTTTTGAAGTCGGGCTCCTCTTTGACAGAGCAAAATCTTGTATTTACACAACTGGCTCCATGTTGAAAACACCACCCCTCCCCTCTCCCTTTAGCTGCTGGACCCCATCAGTAAATAATGATATCTGGTGGTGTCAGGGAGTGATCTCTTGAACAGAAAAAAGGGCTTCTAGCTTGATGGACCTGGCTGATTTTTTTTTTTTTGTGTAAAGGAACTTAGATGCAGTTTGTGGCCATTTTCCCTCTGTTAGCCAGTGTCCCAGAGGCTAGCTGTAATAGAAGTTAAAGCGGGAGATAAGCCCACTGCCACTGGCAAGCAGTGCAGTAATTGATAGTAGCTCAGTGGCCGGCCAGGCTCTCTGTAATGATTGCTGGTTGTAATGGCTAACTTGAAGGGATGTGTGGGGGACTTGTACGAGAAGATCAATGGCATTGGGAGCACTACAGGAATGTTGTGAACTTTTCTTTCCTTTATTTTATACTCCACTTGGGTTTGATGGCCTTCCTTTAATTACAAATATCAGCATAGCATGCGGTGTGTGATATCCCAGCTAAATGACAGATATACATTTTCAGAGGGCTTCTTTTAAAGTCTCCCATTGAGGACAGGGAGTAATAAAAGAAATAACCCCATGTTCTGTGATGCCATAATATCAGCAGTTAAATGGAAAAAAAAGGAATCAGTTTCCTGGTAAGAGTGGTGTTTTGAGGCCAGCTGTCGAGTCTGTTACTGAGGTCATGAAGCATAAAGATTTTGAGGGATGTAAATGAGGGAAAAAAACATAATCATGTTTAATTACACTTTAGTGGTAGAGTTGGAAATATCTGTTGAAAGATTTTGGCAGGAAAACAAGCTCTGTAGTAGAATCACAGAGAGACACAGAGAGTGTCCTAGAACATAGAACGAAGCAGATACAAGAATTAATGCAATACTTCAAATTCATTAATATTGTTTAGATATTTTTTGTTGCTGTGTTTCTTATGTTAATTTGTTGCTTTATTGTATATATACATATATGTATATATGTAAACCCAGATATTCTGGTACATTTACAAGACATTTATTATGAATTAAAATGATTCAGTGAATCAGTTAATCCATGTTATTTTTTTTCTCTTTCAGCTTTAAATGTTAAATGTTTTTCAGTTGGATCAGTGTCGTCTTTCTCCTTTAATCGTGCGGGGAAACTGACTCACTGTTTGGTTAACAGTCTTCCGATAATTACTATATTTCTGTTGTTTTGGTTTCCCGCATACCTGTGTGTGGCTGGGTGGAGGGCATCATCCGCTGTCACGGCTTTGCTGTCAACTTTCCATTTCCAGTGTGCGGTGTCAAAAAGCGCCGCTGTTATCTCTGCAAGATTCCGATTGCTCGTTATGATGTAAAAATGTGCACAGGGTCGTCATTGTTATAAATGTTATTGTTAATGTTTCTGGAAAATTGAAGCAATTCCCAAATATTTAGCAGCTCTGCTGTTAACCTGGGCGACTGACCTGCTCATGTTGTTATCTTTGTGGTGTGAATGCTAAAGGAACGGCAGGACGTGCTTTTGCTGACGTTGCAGTGGAAAGCGCTAACAGGTTGTATGAAACAAGTCATTAATTTGCAAGTTGAGAATGTGATATGGAGGGATGAAGCATCAGCACTGGCTGGTCTCTGTCAGGGCCTGCGAAAGTGTCTGCCCCATATGAAAAGGAAATGAATATCAGTATATCATACGCATTTCACGCAAATGCATTTCAGTGTCTGTAAACATATAAAGCATACAGTTCAGCCTGCTGCTATTTCAGTAATTGCCGCCCTCAGATGTTGCTTGTAGATTCATGTAAGGCTCTGAATCATCTCAATCAGGGCCCTTGGGGCCTTATCAAAAATGACTACGCCTCTTGAGGTCCTGAGGACTAGAGAGGACTACAGAGATTCGCTCTCAGCATCTGCGTTCCATTCCTCTACCCTTCCATTCAGTATGTAAAACCAGGCTAAACAGCAGCCAACCTCTCTCTCTCCCCCTCCCATTGGTTAGCTGCAGTCCTCACAGCACAAAACCCTTTGGTCCCACTGGCACTCCATTGTGTTGCCAGGTACTGTAGAGGCCTTTGTTTAGAATTACAGTTGTTAATGTAGTCAAGTTGTGATTAGATTTGAAGTGTCAAAAATGTTCGAACAGAGGACCTGGGTTAACCTACCCACCTGCCTCTCTCCACTCCATTTTTTAAATGTGTCAGAGAGAGAAAGAATGAGAGAGAAAGAGAGGGAAGGAGAGGTCAGGATAATCTGACTGCTGAACAGCCGAAGTAGTGCCCAGGAGCACCTGCCTGATTGGAGGACAGCTGCCTTCCGTTGATGTAACCTTGTCACCCTGGCAGAATATACATTATCAGTAGGCCATGCCTATAGGCCATGCAAACACATTTGTACAAGTTTTTGTCGATTAACTAATTCAGAAGTGAGCTTCATTACTTCCCCTTAATTAAGATAACAATGCAAATTCCTTCATTAATGGTGACACAGACAATTTCTCTCCCGCTCCGCGGGGACCAGATTATATGCAGGCCCCGTTGAGCAGGTTGCGAAGTGTCACCGAATATTCAAATGGCATGCTTGTTTAATTGCAGTAAATGTAGCATGTCCGGATAGGTAGAGGAGTTTGGAAGGCTGGTGAGGAGGAGGGGGGGAAGGGGGGGGCGTTCAGGTTGAAGCCCCGAGTTCCCCCCAGGCAGCTGTTCGCAGGTCCCCCGCCACTCCCCAGGGGCGCCCGTGAGACCATGTTGTTGGACCCTTGTCTTTTATGGCAGCAGCAGTAAACATGACAGGCTGTTTGGGTGCCATCTGTTTAAAATGGCCGCCGCATGGTACACGGAGCGATGAACTTGAGATTCCGCTTGGCGTCTGTCTCCCCGGTAACAGTCTCGTCATGCCCATCTCTGCAGGTGGATCTTGATGGGGAAAGCGTGGATGTGTCCAGCGAGTGGAACCTGGCGTCTGCTTTGTTACCCGTCACCGTCAACGGCACCCAGAGGACCGTGCAGGTAACAGAAATGAAATGTGCACGCGCACACACACACACACAACCACACACACATTCAAAAACAGAAAGAAAAAGACAACAGAGCCTTGAGTTTCATGACAGGTTGAGTCTGTTCCCTAAACACTCTAGCAGCCTTTACCGTTATAACAAACGGCTTCCTTCTTTCCAAGATTTGTGCTTGTCAGTTCAAAATTAAGACTTGTTCACACTTTTTGTAACACATTTCATTAATCTGGGGCTTTCACTTTACATTGCTGGAATCATCCAGGCCTTTTTAATTTTTTTTTTTACTTGTCTTCTTACTCAGTAACACTCAGAAGAAAATACCTGCTATCTTCAAACCAAAGGAAGTGTTAATGATTATCATTTATTATTTATTTCCCTAAACTGCCAGATCATGTTAGCACTGCCATATTGATGCCTAATATGACAAAGAATTTGAAGAAAATAAAATCAAAGGCAACTTTATTGTAGACATATTTTATCACTGTGTCTGGTGAACCTATGGGGACCTAGCACTGATTATTCTGATTAAATTTATGGGTGTTATGTTTAGCACAACTTCTGATCATTAATGGACAGAATTTATGGAAACCTGGCCCATTTTGGGTTTCCTCCCAAAAATTAATGAAGCATTGCAGAACCATGCTTCTGTTTCAGAAGAGAGAATATTGAGAAATCAAAATCCCAGGTTACTGGGGTGTAAGTGTGATTTCTGCGTCAAAGCGTAGGATTGCTAACAGTATCTTCTGGCTTAGTATAGTCATTTAGCCTTTGTACTGTCAGCGTCTAAGGCACAACCCTATTCTTAGACATCACATTGTCTCTCAAATGTTCAGAGAGTACCATTAGTTGGACCTGCTTTACCTGCCTGTTTTTCTGTCCATCATTACGACCTTTCTTTCACACATTGGATAATTCAGTCTGACATATTTCACTTTTTGTCTTCTCAACTTTTCATCCTGAATATGATGATAATCAAAAATATGTAGGACAGAAATGTTCTATATTCAGATTGTTTGAAATTCAGAATATTTCCTTGTTCTAATTCCATAATGTATCATTGTAGTTATAACCATTGGTATAATTATGTATTAGGAAAATCTCCTTACCTGTATGGAATTATGAAGTCCATGCTAACACACACCTACTGCAAATATGCATGTACATACGCTGTAAACCAGTATTACTCTTGGTAAAATATAAAAGTGTCGTTAGCCATTGTTTCTGAGTGCCTTTGATTCTTAAATCAGCATACATTTGACTGCATCTCTTTTTCCCCTTTGTTTGAATAACTCAGTATGTCTGGTAGCCAAAAGAGAAACTAGTTCTCAGACAGGTGATTCCCTCCAGATCTGGAGCATCATAATTGCAAGGCCTCACAACTGTGCCATTGCCCTTGTTACTTTTTTCTGCCTTGCAGTTTCAGTGGCCCTGAACTTCAGTCAGCCATTGAAAAGCTGCACTAGTCTACTGATTGTCACCCGTTGCATTTTACATTGAATAGGTCATTGGTACCCAACTAGGTGGAACTAATTTGGCACAGAATAGCAGAAAGATTGGCTGCAGTGTCACACGAAGCCCTTGTCACATAATGAGAAATGCTTGATTGCTGTTAAGTAGGGGAATATGTCTTACCATAGCTGCTAAGCCTGCCGGCTGAGGTAAAGTGGTTAGCAGGCAGAAAAATCTGTGTTATTCATTGTAGCCAGATATTTTCAAGCTAACGCCAATGCAATGTTGTAATTTGTTCAAATGAGGGTTTGTTAAGTAAAAGCGCATACTGAGTTATTTGTTTTATTCAGATGATCCACTTTGTGAGAATTTTCACATTTAAGTTTATTAACTCTTGTGCATTTAAGTGTATTTTCTGTATTGGATGTAAAAGATTGATATTAGATATTGATATGTATATTGCAATATGTATATTGCAATATACATATAAACATATCAATATGTATATTGCAATATGTATATTATTTTTAGGGGCAGCCAGTAATGGTTTCACCCCTAAAATTAGCTTCTTTATGAGTTGTGCTAGAATTGGGTGTCCTGGAGCTGATAAAGCTGATAATTATTTCTTCTGGTTTTTTTCCCCCTAAATTATCTGTTGTTTGTATTACATATGTCATTTCTGTGACTATTATTAAATGTGAAATTATATTTTGCAGTGTAAAATTTAGTTGGTTCTTTGCAAGTTTTTAAGATCATTGAGTTCATATTTATTTATTTGTTAATATTTCTTTATGTGTTAATATTTCTTCAAGTCACTTCTGGTAGTGAAAATGGTCTATTTGCAGCTCTTGAGTGTTGTTTAATGATTTTTTTAAATCAAAATTTGGCCTAGTCTCACATAAATTGTTAGCACTGGACCTGAAAAGCTCATATTAGAGGGGCCTTCATTATTTTTGCTATTTTCGCTGTCATTGCAGCACTGCAAAGGAAGATTACAGTTGTTGGATTCCAATTAAGCAGTGCTTCTTGATACAGAAGGCAGTACCATATGGTACTTGTCTCGTGCACCACAGATATAAAGTCACTAACAAAGGAGAGGCTGGGGGCTGGAACACAGCACCAAAGTGTGCCATAATGTAATTTAGACTTTCATCATAAGCAGTCAAAATGCTCCTCTTTAGATGAAGGAAAACGCAGATAAAAAGGTTAAGCTATTAAAACATTTGTGTTTCATAAATATGTGAAATTGTTGAATGAAATAAACTCTCTGTGGCACTTACACTGTAGATACAAAGGTATCATGTGTAACGCTTCAGTGTTTTTGTGCAGTGTTTTCTGCATACGTTGTACTACATTGTCCCCCACACACTAGCATGGGGTATTGGTGGGAAATTATATGCAGAGTTCCAGACTTTGGACAGAAATGATAGGTACTGAGCTTGGCTGGGAATACTGCAGCTGTGAGGGACAGAAATTGAGCCACATTGTTTTTGTGTGAATGCTCAGTCGCATCAGTGAGCCCAGGGATATGTACTCTAAGTCACAGTAAAATATTATGCAATTGTTTACACTGGTAATAGCAATTAGAGGTCATTTTGCAGCCATCCGCATTATGTCAAATGATATGCAAAGCTCTTGCTCTTGGCTGTTGACTCAGTTGTGTCGATTCAGATGTGATCTGCTTCCTAAAACAGAAGACGGGCGCGCGGAGCCACTACAGCCAGATTTAGCAGTGCCCAGGAAAGATCAAAGATCGAGTGTGCTAAGGAAGGCCGTCACCATATCAAAAGAGTGGATTCCAAGGCAGCGAGATTAAAGGAGGCCTTGAAGGAGTGGGTGAAGGAGGAAAAAAAAAAATAGCGGACTTGTACCCACGCTGCCTTAACCAGTCAATACCTGACCTGTGCTGCTTACAGGCTGTCAGCAACAGAGTCTACCAAGGGCCTCTTCTGATTGGCAGTAAGCTGTCAAGGACTTGAGGAATAACCTTGAATGCTTGCAGGAGAAAGAGCAAATAAAGAAGATGGCAAATAGGGACGTGCTGCTGTAACTGAAAACCTATAGCGCTTTCATAGTTCTATGAAGTCAAAGGCTAATGGGTTGTTAAGCATGTTTTTAGTGCGGAAATGTAAATGTCAGGAATGTTTTGTCATGAATGGTACCAGGGGTGATAGCAAGGACTCTCCCTAAGTCCTGCAGATAAGCTGGAGCCAGGATAGAGACAGGCTTGTGTCCTCAGCAGTAATCAAACAGAGCAGGATTAGAATAATGAAGTTTGAGACCATCCTGCGCACAACATTATGAGCAGTCGGACGGATTACCCCTAGCAGCTCCAAAGGACTGCCTTTTCTGGTCATACACTTCCTGCGGTTACATCACAGTAGCTGTCAGTGTAAATATTCACAAACATTCCCCCCAACCCCCCTCAACCCCAAAATATACACGAGTAATTAAACTCCCTCCCTCTTTCCCTCTTTCCAGTTCAAATTACTTTGAATTTGACCAGGAGCTCAGTAAAGTGCTTAAAAACTCAATGATCGATGAAGTTGTGGACACAGGGAGAATTCACATCTCAATACTCCGAATAAATGTCAAAAATACACTCTTCTCAGCTGTTATAACCACTTCATTTGTTTTAGTGAGCAAATAGTAACTATAAGAGGACGTCTACCGAAGGATGAAATGAAACTTTAAAAAAAAAAAAAACATGTGGTGCTCCCTGCCCCGCCGAGGGTGGATCCAGCTCATGTATATTCATGGGGGTAAGCCGCCGTGTCCCCTCGCCGGCCGAGCCCTTTCGCTCTTTCACTGCGGAGTCCTTCACGAGTGCGGGGAGGAGACGGGTGCGGCGGTAGCCTGGTGTGCAGCGGCGCTCCCTGGCCACACACACGTCTCCCTGAACGGGCCTCGCTCCCTCGCTCGCCTTCCAGCCTCGGCGGCGGGCTCTTCTCTGCAGCCGCGCGGCCCTCTGAGGGGATTAAAAGATTTATGTCACAGCGATGAAATCTTGGAGACTCTGCGCTCGACTTACTGGGAATACAGCCTAGAGGCGTTGTTTTGGGAGACTTAACCTCTAATACGAGATAAATCTGAGCAAGCCTCTCCTGTCCTGTGAGAATGGTGGTTTCTCCTCTCCTCCACTCCCCACACACAGCCCAGCCTCCAATGTCTTCATTTATTAGGGAACGGGAGTAGATAGGCTGGAGCCAGGCTAGTTGGTAGGCTGAGACGCAGCTTCAGTGGATCGGATGGGGGCCAAGGTTTCGCGGCGTGGTGGACCTGCAGGGGTGGTTTTACCGGCGGGGCGATGGGAGACGTGGATGCCGTAATCACACCAGGTTCATCTGCCGTTCGCCCCATTCTAATTACACCAGCGGTGACCGTGCTTATCTGCGCTTATCTACACTCGCATTTGGACAGCGGCGCGCAGGCTCAAACCTCCCCTGCTGCCGACTGGAAAGGCGGGTCACGTGGTCGTATCCCGGTCCGTTTGTTTTGGCAGTCGGGGGAGCAGACAGCTCATTCCCTGCAACATTAAATCCCCAAATTGCCCCTGCCCCCCCCTCCTCCCCCTCGAATTTCCCGGGAGCCCCAGTTTACCAGACGGATTAGGAAAAATATGTGCGTCCATGTTGCCCTCTGTTCAGAACTCAACAGTTAGAATCAGTATTGGTTGATTCATCCGTACTTTCAAAGGTCTGTTAATTGTGCTTGTGTGTAATATGCCTGGCATGGGCAACTCCTCTGTCTCATTTCTTCTGCTGCGAGCTGTGATTATTGTGACAGCTCCTGACCCATTTGTTCTAGTAAGCATTATGATCTAAGGGGGCCCAGGACTCTGTTAGTGGCTGTGTTCTTTCTGTGCAGTCATAGATCTTTAACATCCAACAATTAATGAAGGCCTGACCACACCCATTTCTTCATTCTGCCCCAGCCATTGTCCAGCATAAGGTTTCGGAGTCAGCTTGTGATTACTGTCGATTGAAGCCTAACCTCATTTGAACATGACAGAAATATTGATCAGTGTCCTCTGCTAATTATGGTCCTTTCATGGAAGGAGTGTATCCCCCAGGTGATTCAAAATAATTAGTCACAGAAATCCAGAGACTTGAAACACAAATTATTATCAAACTATGAATTGGTGTCTCATCTATGAGAATGTATTTATGACGACCTCTGCCTTCAGGGGTACTGAGGCTGAAAAATGGAAATCACAAAATCAAAATAAAACACTCATGTTAAAGATATAGATTTTTTGTAGTGTTGCAATTGAACTGCATTAAACTGAAAAGCAATTGAAAATATTTTGTGCTGACAGCAATACTGCATAATTTTGGAAATTAGTTCCAAGTTATTTTTAAAACCATAAATTGCAGCATTTGAATGTTTTTCTGAATCGGGCTATATCCTATGTTCATAATTCTCCCTGATATGATGATGCATGTTTTTTTTTTTTTTTTAGATTTTTAGATTATTCTATTTTCTTGCATGTTAAGTTTTGCAGATATATACAGCTGGATCATATTAATTAGGTGTGATTAATTTATTTATTATTTAAGTTTAATCATTTGTCTTTTATTATTTGTATTTCAGTGCCTTTCCCGAAATGCAGGAGGAGAGATCAGCCTTCAGTATCTGGGCACAGTGGTGAGTACTTTAAAGCTGAATATTTTTGCTTCTTATGTAGAATCAGATGTGAGCGTATGTGTTATATATGTGATCAAAGGAATCAGAGAAATGTGTGGAAAACAGAAAAAGGGTATGATAGGTTTTAACACTGGAAATACCCGAGTGTAGATTGTGGTGTTTTCATTAGAGTTGGGTGATCAAAGGCTTTTGCCATATTAAAGCATGTCAAATGTGCACTTTGTACTTACAATTTTAGTAAAAGGCCTTGAATAGTGGATTTCTAGTATCACTTTTAGAAGCGAGATAAATCATGTATGATCTCTGAATTTGAGAGAAATTAGCGGCCTATTTAATATTCCTTGGACAGAATAGTAGAACAGTGTCATTTTGGAGCACACATGTAAAAAAAGCCCTGGAGCGGCATGAAGTGCTTTTCCAGTCGGGTTTTGTGCTGAAGCGATGGGGTCAGTAGGTCTTTTAGGCTGGTTGCCAGTGCGGTCTCCCCCGCTCCATGCTGCAGCTGATTGATCTGGACCCATGCAGCTGGAGGGAGCGTTGTGCAACCTTCAAAAACACCTGCAATCTCTGTATCTCTCAATCACCTCGGCGGCGAACGGTATTCCAGAAGCGGGCCTCTTCAAAGCCGTCCAGACGCACAGGTTGAATTGGTTCTGAAGTGCGGGGGTGGGGTGACTGTTCTGCTAGGCGTGGCAGGGTGTGAATGCCCCTGTTAGCCCTGACCCCCTCCCCCTGCTGCCCAACACCCACCTCCCCCCCTTTCTTGCTCCAATGCCAGTTCTGTGCCTGTCCTTGCCTGAGCCGGCCTCCCTGCCTGGCACGTTTCCACGGCAGTGGAGTCTGAGCAGTGTGGCCCTGCTTAACGGCAGCTCCCGTGACCTCGCTGTCAGCACAGTTCCAGCAGGGCCCGGCTGACGGGGGCGGGGGCGGGCGGAGGCTGTCCGTCAAGATTGGGGGGGGTGCGCCAGCTCGGGCGAAATGGCTCAGTTGCTCACCCGACTTTAGATGGGCAAACACAGCAGTTCTGCCGGGCCGGGTTCGAGAGGAGGAAACAGGGGTTAGCCCGGCCATCTGACAGGTGGGCGCAAGGCAGCTAGTGGAAGCGCGGAGAGAGAGACATCGCTGGCCTCTTCCTCTCAGCCGCTTGAAGGACATTGAGCAGTGTCCAGACCCCGACAACACAGCTGGGAATTAATTCCCCCTGATGGAAGGAAGTATTTTAATTAGAACTGCTAAAAAGGCAAAGGAGCGAGATGATTTTGTGAGCCTTAGCCATTAGTTTAAGCCTCATAAAGGCACACAAAGTTTCAAGGCTTAGCTTAGGTCATTCATTTTTCTGTTCATAATTGCTGTGTTTGTTATCTTCGTACATACATGCGTACGTGCACATGTACACACAAACACACACACAGCGTAACAGTCTCCTAATTTTGGTAGAACAAGGAGGCTACACCAGCATTTGCTGTTGATATGCTCTCTAACCTTTGATGAGTAAATGCGCTGGGCTGTCTGGCCAGTGCGGTTCCTCATTCCTCAAATCCCAGTGTGGGGCTCAGTGCCAGTGAGCCTGATATGAGAGACACAAGCTCTACTGAGCGCGTGCGGACGTGCGCTCTCAGTTTCAGAGAAGTCGGCTGAGCTCTGTGAAAGTGTCTCAGTGAGCGCAGTGTTTCTCTTGGCTACTTGACCAATGTTGGGCAAACCACAGCACCACTGGTGACTGAGCGCGGTCATGGTTTACCAGTGTATGGTTCTAGAATAAACAGTCTAGTTTTTCAAAGACCCAGACATGTATGTGAGACTTCTGTTCATGTCCTTGTGTAAAATATATGTATATAGTGTGTTAGTCACTTGATGCTCACATCAGTGACCCTGTCAAATGGTGTTTCATTATTTGGCTCGAAAGTATTATTCTGTTAAACTTCAAGTGGATAAAAAGCAAATGAAAGAGTGATTTAGACACATCTTCTAAAATCATATGGGAAGACATTCCAGGTAGGTTGTCTGTGTTTGTATAATTTCGGTCTAATTTGACTTCAGTAATGCTTCAGTGTTTGCAGAATTTATGTCCTTTTGAACAAAAAAGATACATAGCAGCATTGTTTTTGGTGTCACCTTAGACCCCAATTATGTAGTCATTAAATTGAAATTTAGTCTCTTGAAACTGTGTAATTTACCCACTACAATCTTGTATATTAATTTGGTATGCAGGAAATACGGATTAAATAGAGTTCAGCTTTAGCATGCTGTTTATTGACCCTTGATGCACCTGCCCAATCAAATTAGCAGGAAAAGCACTTAGCCTATGGTAGGGATTAATGGCAGCCATCTAAAACAATTTGGAACTCAATCAGTTTAACTGGGGAGGGCAAATTTAATATGATAATTTATCCATTCGCACTGCAATTGTCATAGCAGGGAAAGTATGCTAATAAGTGACCCTCACCTGGTGACTAACTGGTTGCTGTGTTGATGGTTATGCTGATTCCATTAAGGAACTTTGGGGGAACTTGCAGAGTTGCATGAGTTCTCCTCGGAGGTCGGGAAACTGAACCCGGTCCCATACCGGGACCATTCCGATGGCCCATTTCCATAATGCACTGCTTCCGCCGGCATGACAGCAAGACGCAAATAAGTGTTTCTAATGATATCAGATGGAGTTGCAAAGGACAGCGTTTTAATGTAGTAGAAGGCCTCCCCGTGGGGCTGTTATTGCCACTATAGAACATCAGTTACACAGTCGCAACAATGGTCTCTTAATTGATTCGTTTAATTAGCTGGAGATGGAGCCGGTGCGGCGTCTTGTCATCCGCTATCATAGGGGGTCCCGAGCAGTCTGTGCAGTCTGCCACTTAACAGTCCTTGCTCTTGTCACGCTCCTATTAAAGTGTAATTATATGTAAATGAAAACCGCAAAACCCTTCAGAAGTTGACCAATGTAACAGTCCCGCCTTTCCTTTTGGAGAGACAGGATGAAGCACGTAGAAGTTTGGAAAGTGTGTTGACCCCCACCCCACGAGACACAAACACACTCATACACACGCTCACACACACACACTCACACACATACACTCGCGCACATCTTAAAAACATGCATAGCAATTTACAGATTGTTATTATGGAGGGGGGACTCATTGTCTTGCTAGCTTTGAGTCAGTCAGAGTGGGAGCTTGAGTGGGGGGTGAGGGGGCGTAAGAGTTTCCATTTAGATCTATTGTTTCACAAACAGCCGATGCCTTACCCCCCCACCCCCCATACCTGCAATGTGAAGAGAGCGCAAGAATATGGCGAGGCCGATTACAACTCCCCCCCCCCCCCAACCCCCCCACCCCGTCTGAATGGGAACAGCCATCGCAGCAGTCCCACTGAAGCGTGACGGCGACCTCAAAGGGCCGGTACAATGGGCCCTTTCTCAACGCAAGAGATGTCTCTCTAATGCCTTTGAGTCGGGGGGGGACTCTAAAGCAGGTGGCTGGAGCTGAACCGGGGCGTCTTTCAAGTCCCCTAAGCGCCTGAAACATCCCCGCCGTACGTACGCAAGCGGAACACAACCGGCCTCGACGGGCGTGATTAGTGTTGGCGCCTGCAGGCCCCATTCAGCCCCAGATTAAAGCCCATTGCAGGGATTTTTGACTGTGGATTTTTTCCCCCTTGATACTGTGCAAGTTGGATCATGTGATTTTTTTTTCCTTTATGGCAAGTCTCTCGCGAGGATAAGCACTACAGCACCCTTCACATACAAAGGTGTATTTGATTGACTCTTTGACCTGGTTTCTGCAGTTAGTGTCTCCTCTCTATGCTGGAAGCTGCAGGATCCCATTGGAGTTGTACGTGGCTGAAATACAAGTGTTTCTTTAGCCCTAGACCTTCACTGTGGGTATGATTGCACAGAGCTGCCCCTTCTTTTAAATGCTCTCATGTAGAGGGGGCTCTTTCTGAGTCAGCCCCAGATTTCGTGCATTCCTCGAGAAAAATATGTGCTGTATCAGTGCAGAGGAGTATTGATTTAACTTATTAATGAGATGTGAATTCTGTAAAATATTGTGTTGTTTTTTACATATATAGCTCAGTATCAGAGGAGAGAAACTGTGATCTATTTGTGTAGGGAAACTGTAGCCCCATGCTTTTGAGCATGTTCAGTTAATTATCTGGAGGTCTGGATCCCACTGCGTGTTTACCAGAAGACTTTATTCTCTGAGGAGATGAATAATTGGCACTTTTCCCCCAACTGTGAAATCGCCACCAAATTCCACATCCCAGCTGTGTGCTGTTGTGACCAAATGAAGATGCATCACCTGGTGTCTCAGCACAAGCCACACAAGAGTTAATATTTAATGAATAAATTAATATCCAATGAAGAAGACCGCAGTGGTTGCGTTTCCCTAGCGTTTGTGTCCAACAAACTGCAGCTCTTAAGTCCCTTTGAAAGTGTCAGTTCATCTCTGAGCCAATAGGGTACTGGAAGTCTTTGTTTGGTTTCTGAAAATATGTAACTTTTAAAATTTGTGGCATTGAAATGATTTTTCTCATCCAGAGCTCCTCAGCAGTCCAAGCTGTCTTGATCTGCCTTCTTTGAAATTGCATCTTACTCAGTCAAAATCAATTCTGGGAACGTGATTTTTTGTGATGTATTTAGTTGGTGCATCAGTTGCAATTACAGCAGAAGATGTGTTTATGTGCTGCTGCAAAGAAACCGGAAAGAAAAGAACAGCTTTGTTTGTATAGAAATCTCCCCATAAACCATGTGATCACAAATGTACTACACCTACCGGTCCTGCACTTTGATATTGACTTTGGCCAAACGGTCTTCCTCACATGAAAGCGATTAATGCTAAAGCAGTTCCGTTAATTTTGTTCAGGCTGCCCGAGTCTTTTTTGGGTAACTCACACTGTGCAGGAAGGTCAATATTCTGAACTACTCACCGTCAGCATAAAAGAGAAAGTTCATTTTGCTAATGGGCTTCCTCCGACATGTTGATATGAAAGCCAAGTTATTGTTATGTATAGTTCTGTTATTAAATCCTGCACTGCTAAGTCCTGAACTAAGGGAGAACAGTGTATTTTTCTGGCATTCTTGGGTTTTAAACTGCGGCAGTCCCTTTAGAGATTGTCATGCTCTTAGAGGGCTCTGTAAGTAGATTAATTGATTGATGTGATTAGTTGCCCTTAACTGTTGGAAAAAGTGTTATCAAAAGACTAATAAGACCTTGAAAGATAAGAATTATCAGAGGCGTCGGTGTACGTCAAGGAAAGGTTTGTGTTATGAGTAAGATTAGCATTTGGTTTAATCCTGCCTAATGCTCTTATCATTTGTGATACCTGGGGGAGTGACAGAACAGTGGCTGCTGTAATGTTAGGTACCGACTCACTGTTGAATATCGTTTAACACACTGTCTGGGAGTTCCCTGTCTGCTTGTGGAAACCACAATTATTAATCATTGGAATATAAATATAGATAAACATCCCCAATTTCCTATACAGCAGGAAGAGATCTTTGGAGCAGGAGGAAGAAGGAGCAGAGAGAAAGAGATGGACTAACAGGAACAAACTTCTCCGAGACTCCAGTATTAGGGCAAAACCAGGTGTGGAGCCATATGGTCCAATATTCAACGGTGATCATGCCCCAATGTCCACAGCAGTTATGGGGTTGTAGCAGTAGTGGTACAATAAGAGATGGCAATTTTATTATTATTTAATCTTCAGCTTCTTAACAGTTGCTGTTTATTTTGCTTTTCATTTGATGAAGAGAATGATGTAGGAAGCTACATTGTCTGTGTTAGCATCTCCGCGTCTCTCTCTCTCTCTCATGTTTGCGGTGGCATTGTGTTGCGACGCTCGGGAAAGCTGAGGGATTTCCTGCCCTGGCAGGCTGACGTGCAGCTCCGCACTCTTTTGCAAGCCGAGCCTGTGCAGAGCGGGCCGGGATGAGCAGTGCGCTAAGAATATCGCTCCTCACAGGGGTCGGGGGGTTAATGTTCTCTCACTGCGGACACTCCAGTGTTTATTTGGACAGGAGTGCAGTGACTGGTCCATGTATGGGGATCACCCCTCGCTCTACCTGCAGGATATGGCCCTCTGGTCTTGAAGGCGCTCAATGAAAGTGCGAAACTCTTTAAAGGGCGCATAGGGCTGTTTCCAGAAAAAATGGAACATATGCGAAGTGGATGGCTTGACACAAAGCTGGTGTTTCAGTATTTCAAAACTTTATGCTCCAGACAGTATTTAGATGTACAAAAAAGTGTAAGATATATGCATGTGCACAATATTTTGCAATGTATCAGTGTGCAAAAATAGCAGCATTTTCTTGTACTGTAAACCAGTGTGTTCAAGAATGACCAAATGCTTGATTAGGCTAAATAGCATAACAGAGGAAGGAGGACAGTCCTTATTTACCCTCACAGTGTGGTCTCCCCATCAGCAATCAGACAGCAGACAACCCGCTAAGAAACACAGTCAACAACTGGGGACACATGCGCATCCAAGACAGTGAGGCTAACTGCTTTTTAATCTTTATAGACCTAGAAGACCACGTTAAATTGCATGTCATTATTTATTTGCTTAGCAGAGGCCCGTATCCAGGGCAACTTACATGGCTTAGGTTTTTGCATTTTATCCAGTTTTGCAGCTGGATATTTACTGAGGAAATTAAGGTTAAGTACCTTACTCCAGGGTATATTAGGCAAGATTGTGGCAATATACAGTAACATCCATTCATGTTGTATTTACGTGAACCTGGTTAAAACAACACAAAGGGGGAAAGCGCAGTAATTGGAGTGAATCTGCAGCCAGTGTGATAGCGAAAAGTGGAGGAGCTTCAAGCCTTTAATAATGTTATGGAGGACCTCCGTGGGTTTGCATAGCCTAGGGCTAAGCACACAGACTCTGCACTATGTGTGTGTGTGCTTGTGCTGGAGTCTACCCTCCGAACACCCTGCATGGAGCTGTAGGGTTGCGGCTAACCAGCTGACACAGGTTGGCCTCCCTGTCACGCACATACCGTACACAATGCGGATTGGGTCACAGCCCCCAGCAGCAGAGGTCCTTCGGGCGCCACTGTCACCCAGGGTGCTCACAACGGGAGTGACCTGAGTCAGACCCGTCACATGGACTGCCTGTGCGCTTTTTCGCCGTGGGTTTCCATGACGCGTCACAGGGGGGGCAAGGTCCCGATCCATGCCCTACACTGGCGTCGTGTGCCATGGCTGGACCCCAAGGCGGGTCAGCACTTTGTCCCTTGCCCCTGCCCGGAGTGGCCCATCTCGCAGGCGCCAGTGACAGCGTGAGGCAATGATGAAAACGGAGTGGCACACTCATTTAAGACACTGTAACACTGACCAGCCAGGCCACAGTGCAGAACTGCCACGGAGGCCAGCTCTAATGGTATGAAGCACGTGATTAAATGAATGTGGTAGAGCATTTCCACCGTGCTAGGTCCCCAGCTCACTTTCATATCCATGACAATTTTCAAAGGAAAGGGTAATTTGATGGTTGCTAAATGTGCAGATTGGTTCTTCTGCAAAATTAGCTTTTTTTTTTTAGCAGGGAGCTGCGGCTCTCATGCTCAAGACAGTTAATTATTGTCTGCAAATCTCTTTGTCAGCAGAGAAGGTTTGCTCTTGTCTGTTAAACATGAAGCATTAGCCACAGCAATCACTTTGCCTTTTCAAAGTGAACACCAGTCTCTTCTATCTTTGACCAGGAAAAAAATGTGAAAGGTGATTTTCGGACATAATACACAAGAGTTTTCTCATGTTGTGTCACCAGTTACTCAAATCTGTTTGACCCCTTCACCAGTGTATGACTTGTTTATATGACAAGTGGGAGTTGACTTCAGTCAACTGCTGAAGAATACAGCTATGCCCTCGGTCAATGGAAATGTATGAAAAACATTTGTCAAGGAGCTGTCTTTTCAGGGTAGTTTTCTAAGAGAAAGATGCAGATGGTACAGAAGTTAGGGTCAGCTGGGCACACGAAGCGCAGCCAAAATGCATTTCCTTCATTCAGTTTGTGAACTGATGAGAGTCCCTTCAGGACAGTGCAGCTGCTCTGGTCATTTTCAAACATGATCCGTGAAATGTACTGTATGTGTGATCCCACATAGGAGCTTTTGGGAGCAGGCAATACTCAAAATGAGTGTTTGGTCAGATAAACATTTATAAGTCAGTCCTGTGAAGGCAATTGAAGTGGTATGCACCTGGTGTATATTCAGATTAGCACATTCCCATACGCGTAATTTTTACATACTGATTGGCCAGAACACATAATTCATTTCAGAATCCAGTTAGTTATACATGTAAGATATATCTTCATGGTTAGTTGTAAGATGATGAAAGCATTTATTATGGTATTGGTATGTGTCCATTTTTCCTATATTGCTACTTTCCTTTTTCGCCCAAGATAATTTGGGTTAGTGTGTGTTTTTATAAAATCAATGCAGCTGTGAGGTGAACTGCTAGTGACGTTTCAGAGAACAGTCAGGTTTGATTGATGGGCTCATTGACCAGATACATAGAATGTAACCCTCAAGGTCACGCTTTCAGGAAACGGGAATAGAGCCAGGGGGTCGTCCTGTAGGGGACTCCACAGCGTCACGGCCAACTGTAACGCAGTGTGCGCTGCCACCAGGCGAAGATGCTGCTCAAGTACTGCCTGCTTGCTTGCCAGCCCCGACGACAATCCCGAGTGTCAGTTTCAACGCAAAATAAAAGCAAAGAGAGAGAGGAAACAATAGGTTCACAACAGGACACGCGGGCGCGGAGGATAACCTGCCTTCAAAGATTCTCGGCCCGAGTGCCGGGATAGTTTAGAAACGGCGCAGTTCAAAGCCTCGGCGTGGCCGCGTCTCAAGCGGCCTTCCTGCCATTCTTGTTGGCCCGGCTCAGAGCTGCTATAAGTAGCCCCGCATCCTGTCCCCTGCCGTCTCAGGTGGACAGGCTTTGTTTGTGTAGCTGAGGCTGCCGCTTTAATGGCTCTGGGTGCTTCCAGGCAGTGTTGGCAGGCCTGATTGACTGGCCCTACAGTAGCGGACTCACACTCCCTGGTGCGTACGCCCTGCAAACGATGCGCCGGGTCACAGGGTGCACCACACCGTGTTGGCCCGTCACTGCTCAAAAATAAGGGAGACCTTCTTACTCGCTCCTCTTTTCCTGCAGCCACAGATAAATTTAATTCCCAACATTTTTTTCCCCTTGACGATCCATAGCATATAATTTGTTGATGTTAATTACAAAATGTGGGTGGAGGGTTAAGACGGCAAAATGAAACAATGTGGTCTACTTCATTTAGCATGTTCTAATTGCACCCTATAGGTCCACTAGAGTCCGCAGGGGCCCGCATAGAGTGAACGAGATTCAGAGCGGTGTGGTGGTGCTTTAGAGAGGGAAGGAATGAGAGAACGTGGAGCAGGTCAGAGATTAAACACTCTTTACACTGGTAATTAAGACGGCATCACTCTTGGGAACATTTATGACAACGTTGCAGTGTGAAAGAAGACTCGCTTTTCTGAACAGTGTCTGATAAGTGCCTCATTCTGTGATCTTCAATTTGCCAAAGCCATTGAGTAAGCACAGAGCAGCTCCTTCCACAAAGAGTTTAACTAATACAGTTGTTTTGTGACGTATGTGGCCATTTTAGCACAGAATAAAAATCCCAGAATGGTATCAGCAGTGCTGTTCTAAACAGCTTTAAAGAGGTGATGTGTCTTTGCAGTCTTTCTCTACTCCTTTGATTTCACTTCTGGGGCTGTCCACAGCACACGTTCTCTCAGAATGACACCTCCACGCATCTCTTGTCATGCTTTGTCTCCTGGTTAATCTTCAGCGGCCTCTCACCAGCCTGCCACTCCTACCGGGTGAATGGCACACATGTTCCATTGTGCGGCCGCCACGCTTAATTGTACGTAGTCTCCCCATTGGGCTTGGGGAAAGTAGCACTTAGTTCAGTAAATTACCTTTGTGGCATAATTACCTGCTTGTTAAGGCAGTTTGTGGTCACCTGTCAGGCTGGATCCATCCAGAATGCACCTCTACACCTGCACCATTGTCAGCCACCCCTGCAAGCCCGCAAGGCCGTCCCGCCGTCCGTCTTCCGCCCCGTCCCCCTCTTCCCCTTAATTACTTTAAACGTGGTCTGCCTTTCCCATGCTCCGAACGCCAGGGTGATGGTTCTCATTAATTACTGCTGCTTGCTGATTCGGGAGACAGGGAGAGCTGCCGAGTCTCCTGAGCTGCCTGGCACTGTTTATGTAGTAACTACAGCGTGTCAGCGTGTTACGGCGCGCCGCGGACGTCAAGGCTGTGGAAGCAGAAAACGCGCAAGCCAGCTTTTTTTGCCCCCATTATGAGACGTTGTGTAGCGCTGTAATCCGGCAAGGCTTTGCGCACGCGGTGGCGTGTGCCAGTCTCCTAGGCGGGCAATTTCGAAGACGGTGGGGAGGCCCCGTCTTATTTCTGGGCACATTTGGCATGGCCCTACATGGGATGTTAGGAACTAAAACCGGAACAGAAGTCATAAAAGAGGATGATCATTTTTCAACTTTTATGGCAGTGGGATATTTGTCTCAGGCGACACATAATATCAGGGCGGTGGCATATTCACGCCTGTAAAAAATTCCATCTTCAGTGGAAAAATAAAGCCTTTTGAACTACATCCTAAGTTACATTTTGGTTATATTTTTAGCTGTACAGTGGCTGTGGCCCACAATCCACTGCATAATTTGTATCTGTGTCATAAAGACAGACAGCTGGAGATAGGGCACAGCACCTGAAATTGACTGGTGTGAACTCTGCAGTGTTGAAGCTGTCAATCTTGTCCAGCACGGGGTGACATGTTGTTTCAAAATGGGTGACAGCTGATGATTAGGAGCCATTCAGCCCGTTCACTTGTGTGGTCTGGTGTATATTAACACTATAAAGCTTCTCTGTCTCCCCTCTCTGAGACCAGTCTGTCCAACTCCCCAGGGGCCTGTTTCCATTTGCCAAAAAAGCAAGAAAATGCTGCTTACCTGTCCCCCCTCCCCCCCATAGTGTCCTATTTGGGAGGGCTGTTGTTGTGACATGTCTGGCGCTGCTCAGCTTTGTTAGCAAGCTGGGCCTTCAGCGTAGGCTTGGAGCCAAGTGGGCAAGAGGGAGAGCAGCGCGGGGGTCAGGGACGTGAGAAGGGAGGCCTCGCCTGGATGCTAAGCGGGCCCTCGATTCCTGTCACCCACGCTGATGCCTCAGTAGTGGCACTCGTGTGCCCGTCAGTCTCCCCTTCTCCCCTTCCCCACACGCCCACCCCTCCTTGACAGCCGCTTCTTGGCATCTCGCTGGTCCTCTGGATTTCTGGAAGAAGCCCAGGACCCCTCTGCTGAAGTCTGCTTCTCCTGGCACCAGGGCACTGCACAGAACAGAGGCTTGGCATCCCAGCAGAGACGTCTCCGCGTCACACAGCACCTATGAGCAGACTGGCAGTGCGCTCCCACATTGCCAATATGGTTTGGCCCCCACTCCAGCTCCACAGCATCCTGGAGATGAGGGCACAAGGCCCTCTGGGTTTCTCCCACAGGCTCTCCCCTTTTCTACTGATAGGAAAAATCATCTCCGCAATAATTTCACATCCCAGTGTCACCGGAAAATTCATGCAGTCAGTGGAAGCATGAGACCGTGTGACTGTACACCAAAAAACCGTTAATAGAATGGGGTGTACAAATTAGCGCAATAAAGGGAAGTGGTACAAACATTTCAAGGCTTAGAGGCATCTGCAAATGCTGATTATTCCCTATGTGAAAGAGAACAGGAGCAAAGCGTGTGTGTGTTAGATATGATGGCTCATCCTTCATTCTGGAGTGTGTGGCAGGTTGTTTTGTCTCTTAATGTTTCCACTAGTGATTTTTTTTTACATTCAGAAGGCTCCTGGCCACAGCGAAGCTTCTCTGGTTGCCCCAGAGAATAGCAATGAAACCGCCTCATGCTTTCCTCTGAACTTTTATAATCTGTTCCTCGGGACACAGCGATACTGTCAGCTTGTCAATTAAATTCAGCATTCCAGGAAACTGGGATACGTCTTCACTATGGATAAGTTTGCCAGGCACCCTGGCAGCTGTGTTTAATTGATTTCTTTTGAAGTATTTCGTATGTTTGATATTGTCCGAATGAGTGTGCTTAGCTGTTATACCCCTTGCTGGTAAGAAAGCCTGCCTTGCTAACAACTTTTTATAACATGGTGGTTTAGGTATTTGTATGTCTTTTACTGTCAAGTAACTGCGGTATGCTCAGGTCATAGTGTTACTTGTAGTTTTACTTCCCCTGTTAGCTTCAAATTTCTTTAGTCATTAAACACAATATTTGAAATATGTATTTTTTTAGAAAAATAAATGAGGTGACTAAGATTTGCTCTGAGTGTGGTATGTTGCACTGCATGATTGCTGTGGTAAGCTGCACCGGAACAGTATGTGGTGGTAGAATGTTTTGAAGACATCACCTGTGACTGTTCTGTCTTATCAGTGTCTGGATTAAGGGTACCCATATTCAGTCCTAGAAGAATGCAGTTCATACAGCTCTTTCCAAATGCTCAACAGTTGCAGGCTTGGAAGGACTGCCTTCAATTTCAAAATACAGGGTCTGAAATGAACGTGTTAGTCCACCAGCCCAGGTGGTAGTCACCCGTCAGCCAGTTGGATTTTCACAAGCCAAAATAATTTATTTATTTATGAAAAAGTACCTGGCAGAGTGGCTATTGGCCCTGCAACATTTACCTACCAGTTTAGTTAAAGTGTGGCTTAGTGGAATGTTACAATCCAGGGCCAGAACGTTGAGCCGCCCTGTTCTAAACATATACTTTTTGTTGTTTCGAGTTTGTTTGTATGGGCTCCAGGTTGCCATGGTTTCAGATGCACCGTGGTCCCTTGGAGGTCGTGACCACACATGACCTGGGTTCAGCAGGCGAGTTCAGGGTTTCCTGAGAAGAATAACTGGGAAATGGGAACTTCCCAGACCTCCCAGTGCCCCCCAAAATCTGAGATTTATGAGCCCCGTGGTGTTTTCCCTGATTGGTTTTATGGTAGAACTTCCACCTTCCCTTCTCCTAATTGTCAGAGGGGTATCCCACACTAAATATAGCCCCTGAGGGGAGCAGAAGATGATGTAATCTTCACAAGTGAAGGGCTTCTAAAAATGTTTACTGTGGTAAAGGTCACAGTGTCCACCTGATGCTGGGACTGAGGTTGAAAAGTTAAATAAATAAGAAAAGGTGCACATTGGGTGCCATGACCATGTTAAACCTCAGTACATTCTGGTCATGTCATGCACAAGAAATGCCTTTGCTTAGTGTCCCCCACCTTTTACTGCCTTGCTGTGCCTTGCAAATTTTCATACGTGCTAAACCCTTTTAATTATATGACAGAAAACATCTTATAAAAACCTTTGGGACTGCCTATGAAGTCTGTTTTGCATTGCAAAAACTAGATCTTTCTTTTTTTCCAGAAAGGTGGGTGCTCTGCTCTTCCTCAGAAAGTGTAAACCATTGATATAGACCATATGACCATTTTTTTTCCTAACATGATCATGTCAAAGTTATGCTTTATTGTATGTTGCCATTGTTAGCTATAACATTTTGATAGCAGGCATTGGTTTTACTAGGTGATTGTCTAACCATAGCATGGCATGTGGCTTATTTTTTTATTTGTCTGTATTTGTCTGTATTGCAATGGCTACAATGGTACAATTTATGACCAAACATCCTCTGATGATAATTTAGTAAAGTTTAAACTATAAAGATAAGAACTTTAAACCTTTAAACTTTAAATCTAAGAAACCCCCCACCAACATACACACACACGTGCGCGCACACACACACACACACAACCACACACACACACACACACACACACACACACACACACACACACACACACACACACACACGCACGTCAATGCCATCCATAGGTCACTTGGCTAGACCTGCCCCCCGCTGCCTGGCCCCATTCAGAGAAGGGCTGATTTTATAGGTCTGCACGGCTCCATCCAGGTCATCATCTCACACCTTCAGGAGGCCTTGCAGGCTCGCAGCTGGTGTGCCAAGCCCTGATTAGCATCCACCTTGGACTCCTGTGCTGTAGGTAGCATTAGCCATTCTGCGGCTGCAGCACGGCCTGCCTGCGAGTCCTGCGGGGCATGATCATCAGTACAGCAACACTCAAGGTTCCCATGCCCTCTTATCCTGGTCCTGCTTGCAGTCTGGTCCTCATGGACAGTCTCATGGGCTTCATTTGTGTAGTGTTTGCCTGCGGTCTTGGGACTAGATGGCTGATGTTTGATCGGGGAGGTTTGGTTGTGGGCAGCAATAATGCACCGTATAGCTGCAGGTTTGGTGGACAGTGATGGATCTACTGCTCATTGAGTGGTGTAGCTCCCATGGAAATATGCCGATTCCACACAGAATTATGTGTTGGACCAACTGTTTATGGTGTGTTTCTTTGTTATTTTACAGCAGTTCTGATTCTTCAATACCGTATTTTCAGGAGGCAGTGTGTTGTAGTGATTATAGATCTTAACGTGTAATAAAAGGTTGCAGGGTTGAGTTCCTGTTGGTACACTGCTGACCATAGTGCTTACCCTGATTGCTCCAGTAAATATCTCACGGTATAAATAGACCTTTGTGAAATGTAAGATGGAAGTTGCCATGAAGTGGTCACATGTCTGGTGAGCATAATGCCTGAGAGAACTTGGATGTGTGCAATCATCAGATTTTTTTTTCTTTTACAGGGGAGTGGGGGGTATGAAGTGTGTTGGCAGTGGTCATATGGGGTCACAACCTAACAAGGCTTGAATGATCATCAAAGTCTTCCAACTTCGTAAAATGGTAACAGTTGCCACAGGAAGTCTGAGAGGGAGCATGAAATATGTGCACAGACCATGACTGGCAGAATAATGGCCCCTGTCTCGTCCAGTCTCCCACACTCTGAGCCGCGCCGGTGACAGATGGCAGGCAGAGATTTACCGCACTGGGGTCGGTGGCAAGAAGAATGACAGTGCATCATGTGTGATATGAGGAAGGGACAAAAGAGTGTGTCATTTCACTCTCTCTGATTGAATCTGGGCAGCAGTGCTTTAGTAATTAGGCTCCCGCGGATTAGGAGAAATGGTTGGGGAAAAACGTGCAGAATAGTGCTCTTGACAGCCATGCTTTTGTCACGGGCACTTTGAAAGGCCAGCCCACTACTCTTTTCTTTCTTGTTTTTGTTTTGTTTTCTTAGCATGCTTTTTTTCCATGAAATAATTTTTTGCAATCACCAGCTCCTTACATGCAGAATGGGAACGTTGTGTAACATCGACGTTCTGTGTTGGGTACAGCAGGAAAACAAAGCTTTTGATGGAGGCTCTCCGGGGATTAATCACAGACAGTGAAAATTGCAGAAGAGGAATTTAGGGGTTCGCAGGCCCAACATTAGTGAAGCTCAGCTTTCTGGGCTCTCCTGTCAATGTTTTCCATTTCTTTCACAGTTTCCCCATTTTTCAAACTGTGTTCTGGGTGTGTCATGGCAATGTTGCTGGACAGCCAAAAATCGACGAAATGCATGTGGTCTTTCAGAACAACCCTAGTGCGGCGGTTGAGGGCATTCACAGCTGTGGAAACACCCGTCTGTACCAGAGCAACGGCGTCAAATGGAGAACGAAGAGGGGACTTTTACAGCCCCTTAATTAAAGCAAGGGGACGCATGTCTTCTGGAGCGAAGTCACAACAAGGGGCCACGGCAAATCAATGGATACCTAACACTGTTATTATCATCAACAGCACTGAATTCAGAGCGATTGCGGGGGAACAAAGAGAAATCTGAAAGACAAGTCAGGCAAGCTTTCACCGCCACCTGCGTGTCTGAAAACCAGTGCCACGAGTCAACCTGTCCAATCGTTTGGGAAGCAGCACTTCATCTCTAGAAAAAGGCTTTTGTTGCAGGCATAGATACAGCTGAATTTGTTGAAATTTTTTAGAATTTGAACATGAAATTCTAAATTATGAGATGAAAAACTGAATAGTTTGCGTGAAAACTCCAGTTGTAGCGCGTACAACACGAATTAAACTTTTCCGGTGAACATCTGCACTGACAGCTTGCAGAGTTTTGAGCGGATACAGTGTATGCACTGCCTGTACGGTCATATACTGCACCTTGGGCCCAGCGCACTCGGGGACACCAGTATAAAGTTCTTAGAGAAACATTCATGGCAGGATTTCAAACCATTAGCCTTTCAAATGCGCTTAGAATATATGTTAATGTTTCTGTCTTGAGCATATGCCTGTGATCTCAAATTACACAATTTGAATAAATGAATACTGACAAGAGAATCAGCTTTAGGAAAAGTCAACTTTTTGTCATGGACAGGAGCTGTGATTGTCGCTGGGGAGATTCCCTGTCCCACCTCCACTCCATCCGGCATGTGCCACACCCAACAGCAACCATGGCACACGGGCCTGCATTGTCTCTGATTTAGGGGCACTTTTGTTTTACCCTTTCACAAATGGGCAGCGGAGCAGAAGACGATAGGCTGAAACGTTTGCTCTCTGTCGGACGCCAAGCTTGCTGGGATTGCTGGGCCCTGGGTGCTCACACTGTGATGAAAGGAAGGCCCCCCAGCCAGCCATCAGGGACCCCCGCTGCGGGCCCGGGAGTATCTGGGTGCTGCAGCCTGGGTCCCACTGTGGTGGGTGGCCGTGGATGCCCCCAGGGCTGGGTGCCCCATTGCGCGGTCTGTCTCACAAGGTGACAGAGGGGCACTGCTCTCCCTCCCATCTCCGCACCCCCCTCCCTTTTTTCCCCCCCTTTCTCTGGCTGGCCCTCATCACACATATGCACACGTAGGGTCACACCCACTCTGGCGTCTTCTGTCTCAAAGCCACACACACAGATGCACACCTGTCTGCAGAACGACCAGGCCAGAGAAGCAGGACCATGGGTGCTTTCTCATGGGCTTTTATTCCTCTGGAGAGTCTCAGGGAAAACCAGTGGTGTGCTAATCTTCAGAACCTTCCCCCCCCTCATTATTTCTTTTGATCGCCCCCTCCTCTCTCCGATGTGTTAGCAAAACGCAAGGTGTCAAGCGCACATGCCGCCTCTGGTTTGTGCCTTCACACTCTGCCGCCACTTTAAAGCATCTCCCTCTCAAGTTTAAAATGCAGTTCTTTTTTTTTCGTGACGAGACTTGGCGCTGGTGGGCACAGAGAGGCGCCGTCTCCATATGGTTTACCCGATAATCCTTTATCCGCCATCTTCCGCTCTCATTCCGCCGCCTTCTTGCCCGTGGCTACGTTTCTATCCCTGCATCAATTAGCACAGTGATTAATACAACAAGCAAGCAGTTTAGAGGTAATGGCACACAATTAACATCTCATTCCACCATAAAGGGTATGCTAAATACCCCAGCCACTGCTTTCTCTGCCTGGAATTGAAATAAGTGTTTGTCTCTAATTCACGTGCCGTCCGATGTGAAGTGGGCCTGCTTTGTCCGCCACTGCAACGTTAATCTAATTACAGCAGGCGGCAAACGAAGCGGCCGCTCTCCAAAGGGGGAGTGAACGATCGAGAGCTTTTTGTGGCTCGGCCCAGTGGCACGGCAGAGCGGGGCCGCGCTCAACGGGCGCGTGGAATATAAACGTACCAACGCGTCGCTGTCTATCCCTCTCCTCCTCCTCCTCCTCCTCCTCCTCCTCCTCCTCCTCTTCCCCGTTTCGTAATTACGGCCACATTGCAAACACAACTGGGCGCATCCATAAATAGAGCTGTAGCCGTGCTGTCATGCGCTTTGCTGGGAGAGAAAGTCCTTGGAGTGCTGTTGGATTCAATGATGCGTCCTGATTGACAGCTACCTTGAGACTTGGCTGATGGAGTTGTCAGAGCATTATGCTAACAGGCTGCTCCAGTGACTGCAGATGTACCGTGTGCCGCGCCTCATGCTCATTTGTTTTGATAGGAGAGTAATATTTATTTATTTGGAAGCGTCGGCCCGTACCAGAACACGGTTCCCAAAGAAACACAAACTCTGTCCTTAGAGAGGGGTGAAGGTTCCTGGCTGGAACACGAGGTGAATTTTTCAGCTGGTCTCTGAGTGTTTGTTCAACATAGGCATTCTTTATGTGGGAAACTGCTTTTAACTGATGGTATGGTGTTAAATATGATATATGAACGTGTACTTTAAATGGTAATTGAACAAGCTATTAAGTACCTGTGTGATATGAAGGCAGACTGTATAAAGACATGATGTAGATATATGTTTGTACTCGTATGAGAAAACATGAGTAGATCAAACAGAAGTACTGCTTGGACCCAGGTGAGCCATGAAGACTCTATATGCAAGAGTCATCCTCGGGTATTCAATTTATCACCATTGTAGTCTACTACAGGGCTTTTACACTTAGCTTCTGCATTGCTGTTGAGGATTTAATCTCACTCAGTGCTGGATTTAGGAACAGCAAGCACTATCTTTCTGTGGCATTCAAGTCTGGGGAAGGGTCTCCTCTGTGTTTGTTCAAGAGGGGACTCACTGTCCACTTTCAGTGATAGCATAAGAAACACCTTGAGGGCTGTGACTGGACATTAAAATCTTTTATCTTCTCTGTTTCACGTCATCCTTTCCCGCTTTGTGACATGGAAACCATTCTGCGTCAGAATATTCCATGAGGAGGGAAAAAAATGACTCCCTAGACTCTGAAGCAGAAAAAGCAGAAGTTGATTCATTTCATTTTATTATCTGATTTGCTTTGTGGCTGGACTTTTTTTGTGATTGTGTATGATCTCTCCTTTTGACGCTCCAAGCTAGCGTGCTGGCTGCCATGACGACTGCCTGTGGAGCGTTGGGTAACAGCATGTGCTCGGGGCGGGGGTTGAAGGGGCTGGGGTGACCACCCTCACGCCACATTTGGTCACCGGATCTCCCCCCACCCCCAAAAACCACCGCCGGGATTCATCCACGAACAAAAGCTAACTGTGCGCTCTGAGCTTAGATCAAGAGCCCTCTTTTTTTTTTTTTACCTCCAGGAGAGGTGGAAAAACAAACAGGACGCGCAGCGATGCCTTCTGTTGCTTTCAGCCGCACATCTGCATCGTCCCCGCTCTTCAGATTCAAACCCAGCTGCCGGGTAGACTTCAGCGTCTCCCTCGGCCCTGCCGTCCCCAGGGACCGGCCTGTTTATCAGGGAGTCTGCCAACCAGATGATGGATTCCGCCAAACGACGTCGTGCGACACGCGGGCCCGGCTGCGGGTTGCGTCGGCGGGCGCGTCGCTGTCAGCCGCTGTTCCTTGCGCCTGGAGGTGGAGCGCAAAGGATCCCTCGCTAAGCCCCCAGTCCAGATGGGTCCAACACAGCAGACAACTGTAGCGATTTGAAAAGCATATGTAGCGTGGACGCTCAAGACATCAATTAAAATACAGTTAAAATAATGGCACGCGGAGGAAACGTACCCAAGTATTAAATTAGAAAGAATTACAGTTAATTGAAGGCTTGTTTTAAACTCCTTTGAAGTTAGCTGCCGTCTTCATGCAGATGTTGGTTTCCTGTTCTTAATGTATCAAAACCTAAGCCCGTGTTGTCTTTTTTCAGAGCAGTGCCTAGCCTGTTTACCATGTCCCTAAAGTTAGGAAGCTGTTCACTTCATGTAACAGAACATTTGCATCCCATTTCCCGTTTCTGCAGATATTTCAGATCTTCTGGGTTATGAACGTGTCCCTTAAGTTCTGCATTTCATCTGGATTCATGTAAATGTAGGGAAATGAGGCCTCTTCTGGGGCCACAGATAAAAGAAACAAGCACAAACTGTATTTTGCTAAATTGTTTACTGTAGGTACATTCATTGAATAGACATGCCCCACGATGTGTGGATGCACGTTTCAAAAACATAACCGGATCATCAGAGACTCACAATCATCTACCAGGATAGACACTCGAATTTAGCACAGTGTCTTGCATCTAGCTGTCGAGTAGAATTGAAGGCAGGGAGGGTATTAAGTCGAAGCCTCCGGTATGGCGCTGGCTGTGTGGGGTTTGGCAGAGCACGGGCGCTTGTGTTGGGTTCTAGGTGTCCCTGTTCGGTGCACGGAAAAGCCCCTCCCACCAGCAGCCCACCACAGCCTCGGGTCCCGCTAGCATTCGCGGCATTCTAATGAGGCCCGCCTCCCCCCGCCAGCGCGGCGCTGTATTCCTGTCGGGGCTGCGTCAAACGCCGTCTTGCAGCGGGAGGAGGCCCGGTATAGCGGGACCCCGGCAGGGCCTGATGGAGTAATGCGGCATTCTAATTTGGTTGTGTCCCGTAGTGCCGTATTTCAGCGAGACTGTGATCATAAGTGACTATTCTAATTGCTGAGGTCCCAACTGTGCCGCTCAGCCCATCTCGCCGCTTCACTCCTCCAGCGCGCTTTTTCCCACCCTTCCAGTGTTTTTGGCACGAGCCCTCAGCCATTTTGCAAATCCGTACGCACTGCAACACCCAAGTACGTTTATTTGAGCTCCGAATGAATATGCCACATGTGATGAGGCCCTTTTTCTTTATTTATACACAGTACTTCTCAGACACTAACCCCTTTAACACGAGAAATGGACCTGTCCTCCATAATAATATACGTTCAGTCCCTTAACGCTGTTTCTGCGCCGTCTTTGTTAGTTTACTGTGGGGAGCATATTTTTTTAATTAAAGGAAGGATTACCTTCCTCCTGACAGCTGTAGTTTAGTCGATGTTCATATGAACAAGTGACTTTTATGTCCTGTATTACCTCCTCAGCTAATTCCTGCAACACTTGCATGCTCCAATTGCAAAGTAACGTCCTCTCCAATTGCCACCCGGGCAAAAACAAACGTGCGGAGAGATCTGCGTGTATCAAATATTAAGTTGTTTACCAAGGCAAGCGGAAACGTTGTACCAGAGTCCTTTTGATGTGACAGTCATATCTGTGTTGGAGCTCATACTGATTCTCTCTCTGGGAAAAAAAAAAAACAGAAAAGTCTCCGTAAAATCCCCTCTTATGGGAGGGGGGAAGGGAGGGTGTTGTATCATTCACTTTATTCTCCTTTTTACCACTGATGCTAAATATAGTGTGCTGATGGGTGTGGTAGTAATAGTAAGTTTAAGCAGTCTGGGAGTCTGTAGTAAACCTACCTCCTTATGTAATACTGTCGATGTGCAGAGATTTCAGGTAGTCCATGTCCCCTGCAATAATTGTCTCTAGCATTTCCCTCAGCCCCACCACGTGATCGGTAAAAAAAAAAAAAAAACGTTATTTTGGTGCTTTGATCTTTCCTCGCCACAAATAGTGGAGGCAGTCTTTGTCTGAATAATTCACAACACTTACCTACTCTTTTCTTCCTAAGTTGTCATTTTATTTTGTATGTGCTGGTTAGTCAAATAAATAAACAAATAAATGAGTTAAAACCAGAGATGTGTTGCCATCTACTGGAATTTTAGCAAAACTTCAGCAAATACAAAAAAAACTGTAATGGATACTCAGTATTTGCCTCGTTAATTTTTCTGTTACTTGAGCTGTTAGTTGTTGCACTGATGTACTGTATGTTTATGTGTGCATGACTTTTTTTCTCACTTAAATCACACCATTGCCTGACTGCTGCATTTACAGTGTGTTCAAAACAAAATCAATAAGTGTGTGTATTGATCATAACTGCCTTTTCCTTCAACTTTAAGAAGGAACTGACGCAGAAATGTTAGGATGTGTCAGAATGGCAAGTGGAAATCTTTCTGTAATTTAGCACATTTCAAAGAGAGGAAAAGAGAAGGAAAAATGAGTGCTTCCCATTTGCGAGGTTTTCATGCCTCATACGGAACACTGACAGACAAGAACTTGTCTGGTGCATACATGTAATGTAAAAAATGTATTGGGTAATATGCATAAAGATGGGTGGTAAAATGTGTTTTTTAGTGACAGAGCGTGGCCTAACTGGTGTCCCCGTATGTCTCCTCTCTCTCTGGTGTCCAGTATAAAGTGCGGGTGCTGAGTAAGCTGGCGGCCGCGCTGAGCAAGCACATGCCCGAGAAGGTTCCGGAAGACACCAGCAGCATCTTGCGCTCCCCCATGCCCGGCTCTGTGGTGGCAGTGTCTGTCAAGCCCGGAGACACGGTAAGAACGCAGGCAGAACACGGGCCCGCCGCGGTGAGGAGGGAGCGTGCGGGCCCGGCGCTGAGGTGTGGGGCTCTCTCTCACTCTCTCTCTCTCTCTCTCTCTCACTCCCCTCGCCTCCGTGCGCGAGTGATGCCCGCAAACTCCCACCGAACGAGCTGCCTGTCACCCAGCCTGGGCTCATTGTGCGGGTAGAACTGCTGCTGTTACGCAGAAACCCAAATGTTCATTTCCAAGATTTTGTTTTATTCACTTTTTATAAAGCGTTATTGATTTTGCAGTTCCTTATTTTTACAGTTTCATAGTGTTGCTTATTGCAGTGTGGTAATTAGTATTTTGTAAGTGAATTTAGTATATTGGTGAAACGGTTTTCAACAAAACACTTCTTAATATTCCGTATTGTTTAGATATAATACCTAATATTTCAGTCTTTGTATTTATAGTATGTTTGTATGTCTTGTGATTTATTTTCATGTATTTATTTTATAATGATTTTTTTAATATTTCTTTGAACAAGAACAGTAGTACTGTTCCGTACAGTACCCCCTGCTCCCCAGTTACAAACTGAAATATCTTCTATATCCGTTCCAATGTAAGGCTACATTCATCCTCACAGTCCCAAAGTGTGTTAAGGTTTCGGTGTTCAGAGGGGGATCCACTGCGGGTTTTTGCGCAGCTCTGCACTTTTACATCCTTTTCTGTCAGTAAACTCTCGTCAGTGTAGTCCATCAAACCCCTTCAAGTTGTTCAAACGGCAGCAAAAGTACAAAACCAGATGAGAGTCCATGAATAACGCTCTTGAGCGTTCCTAACGACGTCGCTCGTTGAAAGAGATCCATTATAATTTCATGGCTGAGTTGCTGTGAAGCGGCAGTGCACTCTTTAAAAGGCTGTGTCAACTTTGCTTAAATTTACCTGAATTCTGCCTTTCACTCTGGAAAACTTGTGCTTAAATGAGTGTTTAAAGACTGGGGTAGCCTTTCACTCACTGTTAAAGGAAATTATCAGTAATTTGTGCATGTGTTCACAGACCAGTAGCAATTTGGAAAGTTTAAAGGGTGGATAATAGCACAACCAAACAATGAAAGAAAGGCTTGTGGTTCTCCTTCTCCTTCTCCCTGTTTCCCATTGAACAAAACGCCTTCAAATCTGTGCAGGATGAGGGCTGGACAAAACAGATGGTTATTACCAAATTTAGCTTGAATAATTCAGGCCCTTCAATTACAGAGTTACAGAGTTAGGAATCCTTTACCAAGATACATTTATACGCAAGAAAAAGTTGAAGGTGAATTTTTCCAGTAAATGAAGTCAACCTTAAAAATGGTATGCTTTTATATTTTAATATTTATAGATATATATGTCTTTCAGTGTATTATTGTTATTATTATTATTATTATTATTACTTTGTTGTTAATAGTAATAGTAATAATTGTGATATTTTCTGCTTTTAATTTGATGGGATTTATGACACAATTAATTAAATAAATTATTAATTTAAACTTACAGAACAATTATATAATGCAAGTTACAATTTCCATTATATTTCTGACATTTCAGTTTACTTCGCTTCTCACTCATTTTTGAGTGATTTTAATTAAGTGTATTCATAACTTGCGCATGTTATTAATAATATAAGAATAAAAATTTAGCAGGGAATTTACATCAACAATCTGCAGCAGAGTGCAGCAGAAGTGCTTCCTAAGTCAATGTAGCAATTTGTATGTGGAGAATAGATGGTCTGTAAAGTGTAGAAAGCCACAAGGGATTGACTGGGAGGCCGTCCAGCTTGTTCTTTAAGAACACTCTCTTTTTCATATTCTGTCTGTCTCTCTCTCTTTCCCTCACTCCTTCTGTTCCTCCTTCAGCTGTGTGCCGTGTGTGCTTTCAGAAGCCGAACATTAGACCAGTTAAGCTGTGCTCCGGTGACCCGGGCTTGTCAGCGTTAATTGTAGGGCTTTGATTACAAAAACACATTTAGCACATTGAAAGGGGTTTAAGTTAAATCCTTCCTCTCTCTCCCGCACAAACCTCATGAATTCAAATGGAGATAGGGTGGTTTTCGTCTATCTTGGTTAAAGAGGTGCGGGAAGATTACGCGTCCTGCCAACCTATCAGTGCCCGCTTCGCCCTGGAGTTCAGCCCGAGTCTCTGAAGCCCGCCTCGGCCCGACAGCAGCTTGTAATGTTTCCTTGATTACAAGGTTTGATCGCCACGTCTGGGCTTCTCCTCCTAAAGGGCCTTTGTGTTTGCCACCTTTTCTAGTTAATAATTTAATGGGCTGTGAAAACGACGCAGAAGCAGTAACTCTTGCCCCACGTTTCGTCACCGGCGAGCCAGCGCGACGGTGACCTTTGACGGTGCCTTCCTTTTCCTGTTTTTACACATATTTTGATTATTCGTTATTCTACGGTTTTGACACTGTACAATAATGGAAAAATACCTGTCACACTATCAGTTTGTTTAGTGTTCTCTAGGAGAATTGTCAAACAAAGGAAACGATACAAGTCTCCCCTGTGCTGACATTTTTATTTTCTTTTTTTAGCTTCAAGTTTGGATTATAAAACAGTATATAACAATAATTGCTAAGCATATCACTTTAAAACACTAGTTTTGAAGGTACCAGCATGCAGGTCTTGCCCTTATGATGGTATTTAAAAGAGTGAATGATTCTGAATGTCTGTGCCAGATGTTCACCTCAGTTTGGCTGAAATTATTTTGTGGGGGTTTAGTTGTATTCAGTATAGTTGTCATGTCCATATGACTAAAAAAATGATCACAAATGGTGTCTATGAAGCAGAAAAGCTGGTGGAAACACAGCTGAAGTTCAGACAGAGTGCTGCTTAAATGATCGGCAGGCTTCTGAGAGAACTACTGCCGCAGTGTGTTGGAACTTGTCAAGGCTAAAGCAAGTTTTATAGAAAGTCCCCAGTTGTGTGCATAATTGTGCCTGGAAGCCTCTAAGGTCTGATGCAAATGAATGAATTTAGTGAAGACACTAGTCACTAAAATGCAAACGTGCTTGTGTGGTAGGATGACTGGTAACATTGTGTCAAACAAAAAATTTAAAAAACAGTATTAATGGCTGAACAGGTCACAGCCTCTGTGTCTGTCTGTCCGTCCGTCTGTCTGTCTGTGTGAGTGTGCCTGCTTATCTGTCTGTGTGGGAGTGTGTGTGTATGAATATGCATCTGAGTGTGTGTCTGTGTGCTCAGCCACCACTGTCTCTCTCTCCTGGGCTGGGATTCACAGTTGAGGGCATGAACTGATCTCATTTACAATGTATGGGCTGTGCCGGGAGGAACAGCGTACGGCAGTCGCAGACCGTTAGGCGCTTGGCTGATAATGCTTGGCATTCCATGGGAAAAAAACATGTTGTGGTCATCCAGTTTCCTCCTAATTATGACCTGATACTGGTGAAATCAGCAGAGGAACTATGAGCTGAAAGGAACTGTCATTACACTTGGTTATTGGGTAACAAAGCAGAACATATTTCAAAAACTGCAAACATAGGGGAAAAAGTTACTGTACTAACACAAACAAAAGCAATTTACAGTAAATTCAATTGCATGACAGTGTATTTATTGTTTCTTAAAATAAGATAATATACATTATTATATCATTTGATATTTTTACATTTGTTTTAAGAAAGGTTTCTTCAAATACATAAACATGTGTTATTTATATTTAGTTGACCTTTTTAAAAAGGTTGTGGTTGATTCCCATTGTAATTTGATGTCAAAACTTTCAATTTTTTTGATAGAAAGGCTAAACTAATGAGTAATGTAAAAAGAGAACACACTCTTAAATCTACCTTCATGTAACATCAATGAGCAAACAAGAATATGTTAACAATCAGCAACTGTTCATATTACAGTCAAACAGCTAGTGTAACACCATTAATAAAACCACAAGAAAGATCTATAATAATATTGCGCATAGAATAACTGAAAGACTTGGGGAAATATTGGGACTGAAATGTGGTAGATTCAGATGGTTAACCTGCGCCGGATTTGATGCCTTCAGGGCCTACTGCGGTAAATTTTCATTCTTTTCATATCTAAAAATGCAAGCTGTTCTTTCTTTCAGATCTATGAGTAACAGATGCTGTTGTAGTGAAAAAAAATACTAATTTAGAAAATTAGTTTTAGTTTCTGCTTTTGAATGCGAGAACATTGAGGCTTTCTATCAGCAATAATTAGCCATCATTAGTAATTGAAACAGCAGTGAGATTTAAATGAAACCCTCTATGTTCTCAGATTAATTTCAGCACATTCAGTCAAGTTTGGCTGCCTTTTCAAAGGGAAATTGTTTATTTGGTTGCATACTGTTATTGTTGAAGCGATTCACAGCTGTTTTCCCATTTCCTGATACTCTATGAGTAGATGTTCAGCATAGTAAAATATTCCCCTCATGAGTCTATGTATTGATGGAAATGGCTTCTTCTTCTTATCATTATTATTATCAAAAGATGATGATGATTATTGTTTTGATAATTTGATTGATTATGTTTGTCCCAAGTTACCATTGTCATTTTTAAGATAGAGCTTTGTATGATTTCTGAATTCTGCTTTTTTTCATTTTCCATTCCATATGTAGCTTCATTTCCAATCAAAGAAAAACGTGAACAGTGTGATTAAGGCAAAACTGTTATAGTACTATTTGTTGTACTTAACTGAACAATTTGTTATCTTTAGTAAAAAGCTCAGTTATTCCCTGTGGTTTTGGAAGACAATTTAGGGATATGTTATTAAAACATGAGGCATTCGCCTGAGATTTCAGTTTCCCAGTTTCATAGGGAATTTTGTCCTCAATTGTGATATTTGTATATTTTTAATGGAATTTTTAGAAATAGCAATTTCATATCCCCAATACCTTTGTAAACATATACTAAGCTAGTAAGTATACAGTAATGTGGCAATTTACAGTGCAGTCATGTTACGATTTAATCCATTACATTTTTAGGCAATAAAAGTGAAAAATCTGAAAAATTAAAGTGAACATTCACATAAAAGAGCAGTTTCTGTCTTAGATTGGAATATTTACTTGAACATATTTCTGCATTTAGAGACAGTGAGTCATAGGCTTCTCTGGGCAGTAGAAAGAGTGAGACTGCATGATTCAACAACAAGGTATTTTCTGAGATGAACATTTTTCCCCATTCTGAGTTTCTCTCTTATAGTGGGCTGATGTCTGTTTTTTGTGAAAATTAATACACTACGGTAAAATCCAGTATACGCCACATCACATATCTAAGACGTCATTTATAATCCACATATTTTAATAATTAAAGTCTGAGGAGACTACTGTTAGTTTTTTTTTTGTTTTTGTTTTTTTTTTTTTGAGAAAGGACACTGTGGTTTTGAAAGAGAAATGCTATGAGCGTTTCGTGGCTGCAGTTTTGTGGGCAGCACTGCCTCTACAGGTAACACTAGTAACTGCAGTCTCCCAAAGAGTTGAACGGAGTCCTTTATACACTTTTGAGCCAATTTTAACTATTTAAATAGCTGCACAGCCAAATGTATTGCAGACACTGCACTCTAAGCCTCAGATAGGTTTGATGTATCAGTTATTTTGTGTCATTTTGTTCTACTCGTCCTGATTACACATTAGACTGAAATATTAAGTTAATGCCTCGTCACTTATTATTCCTGCATCCAGCTGATATGCTGTCTGATCCTCACTCCTTTAAGCTGTGAAACACAGACACAAATGAGCATGCAAACTGTCCTCCAGCCAGCTGCACCAGCCCCCCCCCCCCCCAATGCCTGTTAAGAATGCCTTAAAAATTGGAACGTTCACCCAAGAAATTGATGTGGAATTTCTCGTCTTTTCCGAAGAGGAGTGGTGGAAAATGAATTAAACTCAAGCTTGAAGGTCTAATTGCTTTTTTATGATCTAGCAATCCTGAAGGAAAATGCAGCATAAAAAAAGCCTAATTAAAGGATTTTCACTTTGTGGAGCAGACAGCAGGGTTCAGAGTGATTGTCTTTCTTGGGTAGCTGCTCTGCAGCAGAAGGTGATGCCGGGGTGGACCCCTGTTACCCTCTGAGCCTTCTGTTAAATTTGGCAGAAAAACACTGGGCCAAGGGGAAGAACAAAGGGAGGCGTTCGCCATAGAAGTAAATAAAAAAGATCCCCGAAGAATGGCTTCATTTGTTCTAATCTGCAAACCGATTTGGTGCCTACTCTAGCAATGAAACATTTGAACGGGCAGGAAACGTTTTTTCTTTAATTGCCCAAATCATTTGGAAGTTCTTCATGGACGGCCTCTATATGGCAGATGCTGTGCATTAATTGGCCTGCGCAGGCCTGACCCAGGGTTCCTCGTGGAGGGCTTAAATAGCTTATTTATGATTGGGTATAACCTGGCGGACGTATTTCACGGTCTGCAGTTTCTAATGTCATGTGGGCCCGGGAACTCGTGTTTCTGTGGTAATGTACCAGCAGCGGGGTAAGCTCTAAATACCAGCCATCAGGGCCTCAAATTTTCCCCTCGTCCGGCCTCCGAGATGACTGATGAACCTGTCTTTTGTATGGATGTTTAGCGCAGTGGAAAGCCATATGCCACTGGCACTGTTTCCTGCGCCTCCCTCACAGAGCTGGAGAGAGGAGAGCTGAGGGAAAAAAGGGTTAAAAAAGCTCGGAGACAAAGAGGAAGAAACGTGTCCAGATCCCGGCAACGGCCGGCGTCTCTCCCGACAGATGCGGTGGCACAACCAGCACCAAAGCCCCGATGTTGTTTTTACTAAACAAACAACAGAGGCACTTTTCAGAGTGTTTTTTTTCCCCCTTTCTCTTCCCAACGTAGAAGATATTGTATCTTTAATAACAGTGACAGTACGTGCTGGGAGATCACTGATGTATTTTTCCATCTGTTCGGAGCAGACCACAGCCCAGCGAAGTGCCCACCCCCTTGTGAGAGGGGCACAGCTGTTACTGTAAGCCCCGTCCAGCGACGGGACCACACTCCTCCGCCTCTCTAAAGGATGAACCCGAGGAGCCAGGCACTGTGCACTCAGCCTTTGCGTCTGCAATTTCAGACCCCTTTAAATCATTTTTCATGCTCACCAGAAATGAATAATGCACACATTAACTGGTGCCAGTTAATAAATTTCCGTCTCAGTGCACTATATTTTTCAATAAGATCGAGCCGCTTCATTTTGTTTTGCAAAACAGCTCAGAGGGGTCCCAAGCAAGAATGATTTTCTCCCTTTCCCCCCCCACAGCAAAAGAAAAACAAAGGATGCAATAATAACCCAGCCGTTTAAAAATTCAAATTGTTTTACGTGAACTTTGTTTTGTACAGCATGTGTAAATAAGCATATTCTTCACTGAACCTCAAGGATTTTAATATTAATTTCTCATACTCGCATATTGAGAAATGACAGCATTGCCTGTTGTCCGATTGTTTGACTGTTTGAGGTGGAAATCTTTGTACATCAAACATCTTTCAAAAAAAAAATCTCTTGCTAAGATATGTCATTTGAAGATGTGCCAGTTCAGAGCGAGGAATTCGGAGCTCGCAGTACTGTACTTTCATTATTGTAATTCTGTAAACCGAGAACAAGCAGCTGGGCTCACCGGCCGTTTCATTTGCCATCACTAGGCATTAATCACGGGCGGGAGAAGTCTAGAAGTCTGGAAACGGCGGCGGAAAGCGCTGTGACAGTCGGCCCTCCTTAAAATACCAGACAAACGGATGAAAGGAGCCGTGTGCTCCACTGAGCGAGCTGGTGGGGGTGTCAACCCTAATGAGCGCCAGGCTAATAATCAGACGTGAACATGACCTCTGACCCCTTGTCAGAGGAGAGGATGCAGCAGGCTGGATGAAAAGATACTGGTTTGTAAATCAGCGAAATTTACATCAATTAGATTGGTAGTTGGAGAGGTACATCAGAACCCATTAGTTTTATCAAACAGACGAGGGAGTGGGGGGGGGGGTGTTGGGTTGAGACCATTTTATAGGACTAACACTGAAGGCATCCTGTCCGGTTGATTATGGCTTTGTCTGGGGATGTTTCAGCTGCAAAACAGGATTCTGTGTCGAGTCATCTGAAGACTGAAATGTGGAACTAATACAAATCCCAGAGCAGTTTGCGCTTGATGGTCTTCTGTCTAGGTGGAAAAAACGTCATTTCTGCTCTTCTTCACAACGGGAGTCCATATGATGGATTTGTTTTTGCAAGAAAGATACTAATACTAAATTACTATTACTTCTTCAGTCATTTAATAAAGAGTATGTAACTTTAGCTCTTCCCAAACCAGTGTGGCTGGAATTACCGGCCATTGATTTCAGACCAAAACCCTTGCAAGTGTCTTGTTAGTGTTTTCCATTTTTAAGAGCTATCCTTGTGATGAAACCCAGTGTTTTTGCACATTCTGCTGTAGGTGGCTGAGGGTCAAGAGATCTGTGTTATCGAAGCTATGAAGATGCAGAACAGCATGACTGCTGCTAAAACAGCCAAGGTGAGCTTGGTTCCTGTGCAAGCTGTTTGGATATTTTTTAGATATTGTTGTTTTTTTTTACTTCAAAAATATTTTTTATCTTGCTGATTTTATTTCAGGGGTGTAATTCAGGTTCTGAATTATAAATACAGTATTTCAAAATGTTTTTTTTTCTTTTGCATTTCCGAACTATGCATCCGAAAGCTTTGTATTTATTCTGCTCCTAACCCCCGTTGTTATTGAGATCATTGACGCTGTACCCCATTGTTTGTGATCACACAGGTGAAAAGTGTGCACTGCAAACCAGGAGAGACCGTTGGGGAGGGAGACCTTCTGGTGGAGCTGGAGTGATTGTTCCTTTGTGTCCTCATTGGTTTGGCTGTGCTGTTTCTGTGAGTCAGAATAAAAACTGAAGAACTTTGGGTAGAGTAGTTGACACATTCCTCATCGAATTTTGTATGGTGTGGTATTTGAAGGGATTCCCTGAGGGACAAAGCCAATTTATGCACACTTTATGCCTTGACCCTTCTAAGGTCATTCGATGTAAAATGAATCAAATTGCTAGGTGTCCTTTGTAGTTAACAGTACATTGCATTTAGCTCTGTGCATTCTGATTCAGTGAAATGCAGCTGTCTGAAATCCAGGCACTTCAGCACCAGTGTGTTATTCTGTATTAAGGCCCTCAGTTGAATTTTCACAGGTTGGTTAAAGGGTTGCCTTGCCTGGCATGCTGATGCTGGCAAACACTGTTTCCAAATGGGAGAATTTGATGATGTTACACACTAATCCCAGCAAATCAGTGAATGTGAACACTGTCCAAAACAGTTTCATTACACACGTTTATAATAAAACTCTGATTTGTAAAGAAAGCTCTGACTAAGGTCCAACTTGTGGTGGGATAACATGTCCATGAAAAGATTATGTGGAAACAACTCAAACAGTTTCTTAGTGTGATTATGCAAGTTGTGTTTTTTTTTTTTTTTTTTCTGGAAAAAAGAGAAAAAAAAGGTTCAAGATGAACACAACAATAAACAACAGATCCAATTTGGATGGATTTATTAGTAATTTCTACCACATATATGTTCATATAACATTAGAAAAAAAGTATTGCGCATCGTAATTGGACAGATTAGTCTGTACTAATCTGTACAAGGTGCACCAGAGGTATTGCACATACATACTTTAAAACCTGAGATACCTTAAGGCATACCTTCCCTCCCTCTGGAGTGTTACCATTACTGAACAGTAAATGATATAGTGGCAGGCTAAAAGCAGAACTAATCATGATCTACTTTTACAGTACAATAAGAGAGGATGGGCAAACATGGTCCCTGAACCAAGAAGCAGAGAGTGAGGGCAGATTGCTTCAATCTCTAGATTCACGATCGACATAAACCAGGCCGTGATCGCCATGGGCATCGTAATTATCAAAGTACGGCAAGTTGAGCCACTCGGGCTGGTAGGTGGTGGTGCTGTACACGAAGGCCTCGATGATGCTTTTCGCCGCTGGCTTGGGCCCGGATGCCGGGCCGTCTCCGCCCACCCACTCCTCCACCTCCAGCTTGACGGGAATGCGCTGGTACATGTGAGGGCAGCCCTCAAACTCGTCCAGGAACTTCAGCATCTGGGCATCCACGCAGTAGACCTCCCCTTTTACCTGCTGGCCTTTCCCGGGGACGTTGAGGAGAAAGGGGATGTTGTAGCGGCCGGCGATCACCAGCGGGAACCTGTCCACGGTGCGGGCGCTGCCGCAGAACTGCGCCTTCCCGTTGCCCCTGTCCATCATGCGGAAGTAATTGGGCTGGCCTCTTTTCAGAGTGCCGTACACAAAGACGTGAGTCATCGAGACTGTGGGAGCGATGAGACCCTGTGAGGGGAGACAGCGGTAACATGATCTCCACGCTCACTGAGCACAGTACACAGCAGCTTATTTTACTTTAATGTCACTTCAACACAGGACATTTGAAGTAACTCTGAGCTGTGATACAAATTCATATTTTGTTGTGTTGGCACACTTTTCTGTTCTATGGTCAATACGCTAACATTTATTGGTGCAATGCGAAATGTGTATAGCACAAATGTTGCAAAGCCCTCCAACAAATTAAGTAGTATTTATGTGCATAAACACAACAAATACATGATGTTTTGTCACATTCAGAATAAAGCTTCATTTTTTTTCTTGTGTGGTAAATGATCAAAACAGAACAGGTACATTCCTATTGAAGAAGGAAACAAAGCTGAACAAAACATCTCAGATCTGTAATATCAATTTCGAAACCAAACAAGAATATTAACAGCACATATTAGCAACAGAAAAATGGGTGATTTGTACTCATGGTGGCAGTATTCTGGCCATACAGCCAGAATACTACCACATTACAATGGGGTTCCAAGTAGTCTTTGATGTTTTATTTCAAAGAGCCCAAAGGAAGACTACAGTAGGCTGCAGTTGGACCATGGGACACTAGTTGAATAGCCCTGTTCTACACAATCACAACATTAAAAATTCTGTCCTAATGCAGCTTAGTTTGCAGTGGAAAGTAGTCCTTCAGAGTGTACAAACATAATTGCATCCATTTTAACACCAGGACATCAGATTTTGTACAAAACCATTTCACTTCAAAGCTCATGATGAACTCCAATTATTCACATTAGCTTCTCTATTATGTACAACTCTCCTAGGGGACACGAGCAGTGCAAACATATTGAGCACTATTATCCAAAGAAAGACAAAAGTGAGAAGTGCACAAAGTCTAAACTACACTACCGTGGGAAGAACATAAAATGCTGTTTTAGGAGGAAAAGTGGCAACTACATCAAGTTCAACAGCTGACCCGCAAAACACCCCTCTTGATGTTCATGTCTGTGTGGTGGTGAGTAGAAGTAATGTGTAGACATCTCTTTCTTTCTGTAAAATATGTCCAGCTTCCTACTTCGTCCCATCCCTTCAACAGGTGCGCTCTCAGCCTCTGGCATGATGGGAGTCATTTCTCTCACTGTCATTTTGTTCTCACTGAGATGCTGAAACTATCCACTTGTACATCTGCATATGATCATATGTGGGGTTTACACAGCAAGGTTTCAATTGTACCATGATATTCATGTCATTAGCATGTGCTTAATTCATTAAAAAGGCAGCAAAAAGCCAGAATCTAAGACTTTATTACCTAAATGCATCCAATCTAACTGCAACGCTACATAATGCCCAAAAAACATAATTGAGTGAGTGCTGGCCATGTGGTGTTCTTACTGCCATTGCCCATAGACTTAAAAAAGATTTCACTGTTGTGAAGTTGAGCACGTCAGCTGGATGAGTGGAACCATCTGGTCATAAGACAAGTAGTAGTATTACCGTTAGGCTTGTCAAATTGTCATGAAAAGATATTACTTTCTGACTGAACTCAACACAAGCCTTTAACCTTGTATACACATCTCATCATCTCCAGGCTTACCAGCATAGAAGCCAGCAGAGCAGCACTCTGTATCCCTCTCATTGCACTCTTAACAAGACGGCGCAAAGAACTGGGCTCTGTGCATGGAAGAAGAAGAGGGAAATAATTACCGCGTGCGATGTGAAAGGCAGCGTGCGTTTCACCCGGCAGACAGAGCACTTGGGGTCAGAGGTCTTGACTGAGTCGTGTGACTGATTCACATCGGTGGATTACCGCTCGCGTGTTCACTGCTCCGCACGTCTGCGAGTGAATGGAGTAGTTCATGCCCTTAGTACGGTAGGAACCTTCCCCCACCATGTCTCGTCAGACATCGGATGTCTGCATGAGTAGCAAGTTGTTGCCAGGTTCCATTGTTGGGCTTCTTCAATTACACTTCACTCTGTCCTCAACTTTTAGTAATTAATCTACGCAAAAAAGCTCCCCCCCCCAGGAGGAGTTGCTCTGATCTAGAGGAGCAAAGCTTTATTCTCTTACCTGGGGAGAGAATAAAAACAAAACGCTAGACAAGTAATGTAGTCAACTCTGCTATATTGTTAGATACATTCTCTTATATAGAGTTTTCCTTGAGGAGCATACATGATTTATGACACACATACACAATTTCACTTCCTACTTATATTCCCGTTTTGGTTCTATGGAGCTGCTCAAATCTGGTTCTGGTTTGCAGGCGTTTTTGTTGCCGGGCAGAGAGAACTAGATAGTGCTAGCATACGCAGTTAACTATCTTCCCTGCTAATATCAGCAACACATTCAGTTACACAACATAGTTCTCAGGTCAGCAACAGGCTACATGCAGCTTTACGTTCTTCATGAATAATCAGCATTCACACTCACATTTTTCTTCCACAGTTGTAGACTGTATTAATCTCGCAAAATTAAATGCTGCAGAGTCAAATAGCTTTCAAAGGCATGCACGTTTTTATCAGCAAGCTTCAAATGTGCACATTGTACTGTAAGTGTACACAATTCCAAACCCTTCATGATGGATATAGTTACGGGCCAATTCTCCAAGAGTTTCCGGATAGCTGCAGGAAGCAGGTGAAAAAATAAAAACGCGCTGAACTTTACGCCCTGCAAACGGACCTGTTGACTGATGTGTGTCCTGGGGTCACCCTTCACTTGGCAGCCGCTTTCATGAGGAGCCAGCATTCGCCAGACGACTCTAGGGCCCGCGTCCTGCGGCTCTTTGATGGCTCCATTCTGAAGCTTGCTGTTTTCTTTGCTGCCACAGATGCAGGCTTCCTGCTTTGAGTGACCCCCCCCTCTTCTGTAAAGACTTCTGAAGGCTTCCTCGCAAAACACCTTTCTTACATTAAGTACAGAGGCTCTGCTGGAATGAAGGGCCATGATCCCAGCCCAGTGACCCTTCTCTCAGAATCTGTGAATTTTTCGTTCACGAAAACAAACACTGTAATACTATCCTCTCCTATTATCTTTCAACTTCTGCTGTGGCTCATTTATACTGACTGCCTTTGTCATGAATGATGCAAAGGTGTTTGATGTGACAACCTTCTAGAAAGTCAACATGTTAGTGAGGTCTTCATTTCCTAATTTTGTCAAAACGCAATCTGTAAAAATGACCACCACAGCCAGTATGACATTCCAATAGAGGAGCCAACCATAACATGGCTCATAATTACAGTTCAATGCAAACAAATTGCTTGTGGCACAGCTGAAATAATAGAGACACAGAGATGAAAGAAGAACAGTCTCATTGAATTCAGCGGCAGTGGATGTGTTCCACATGTTCTGTGTTTCCCTGTGGTCTAAGTAAGACTCACATGTGTCAGGTTTCACATCCCCGATGCCATATAACTAATTCCAGTTTGGGCTTTGCTTCAGTTGAGCTGAATTTGTGCAAAGTAAGTGTGACATTGCAGAATTGTTGCGTACAAGCACGAACATACACGAATAATTAGCCTACCACTCCCTTGCCGTAATGCAACAAACGCACCAGGTTAATACCTCAGGTGTAAATCAGAAAGAACCATGCTACCTTCATGGGATCACAGCCGGTGAGTATCAGTTTAGTTTTGGGATTAGACCTTCGAACTCTGTACTATTCTGGCAGTTTAAAAGCAAAAAATCAGTTGTTCCAGTTCTAACGGAACTCGCTGAGCAGCAAATGAGAATCTGATTATGAACTGAAAGCTGTACAAGGTGATGGGAGTTCACAGCCTATTCAGGACAATACAGTAAAGACAAAAGTGGGGAAAACCTGTAATTCCGGTTTTCCTACCTTCCCCGGAGCCAGATGCTCTTTCATAGCACTGATTTTATTAAAATTATACACGTCTGCAGTCAACATTGTTATTTGCAGGAGAAACGTGAATACTTTCCATATGCAAACTTAGCATGCGTAGTTGTTTTCATAGGAGATCAGTGACGTTTTCATTCTATTGCATGACGGTAGGGCAGTTACATTAAATTCAGACAAGGACTAAAGAGTCCATATCACAACTGCAAATACAGCTTGCGGAAAACTGTTAATATGAGAGAGGAAAATTAAAACGGCTAGTTACCTAGATAATGGATGTTTATTTGTCTTGCAGGCAGGTTACTTACGTTAGTTAACTGGATTTGACTGACTGACAAACACCGCGTCCGTAGAGGCCATTACCTACCGGCATTCGCCCTGCACATTTTCATTTGTATGCACTTACCTGTTTTAGAAGTTCCAGAAATGCCTTTGCCAGTGTTGCTTTATGTTTAGTTGAACAAGTTCAGCTAACTTGCTAATTTACAGAAAACAAAATGATCTCACACCTAGTCCAATAGCTAGCTATATTGCCAAGATCTAACTACCGGTACCCACTTCTGCCAAAAAGGGTAGAGGTAAGGGAAACGCGCGTTGGTAGGAAGGGGCATCAATGCCAAGAAATGAATTCGAATTTAATAACTAGAAATATTGAATGCATTAACCGAATTTGAAACTTATCAAATTAAATTTCGGAATAGTTTAGAAAAATATGAAATTAAAGATTGCGAACCTTAAATTAACCAGTATTAAACTTTTCAATGTTTCAATTCAATTTCAATTCAATGTTCTTGAAATTCAAATGCCTCAAAACGTAAAACATCGGGCCGAGGCACTTATTTCAGTAGCAACAGATCCATTACAGATGCATTATGGGTAGCAAAGAGGTCGTGGCAGACATTGTAAGAAGGTGTAAATTTAGCTTTTAATTGAAGGTTTTTAAACTTGAATTACAGGTGTTGAAATCAGTTTTTAACATTTTGAATCTGTTTTCGATCAGCTTCAGATTCAGGTAATGCATTCAGTAATTCAAGTTGGAAATACAACTTAAATTCTTTTTGGAAGTTATATCACTCCTCACATCCAGTACTGCCTGTCATGCTACTGAAAGCTTCAGTACAAAAACCAGAAATGTTTTTGTCAAAGCCCATAACACACTGGGCACAATGAGTGAAATTTTAAAACACTTTCAGCTTTCATTTTTTTTTAATTCCTTGTTTGTTTGCTTGGTTATGCAGCTTGCTGCTTATTGCAGACAAAAACGAGAAAATAAAATCTGCAGCCAGAAGCCATACCATACTGCAAGTCTCTCCTGCCTGCTGACTGAAGCTAAGCAGGAATGGGCTTAATGAGTACCTGGATAGGACACCTCCTGGGAAAACCAGATTGCTGCTGGAAGAGTGGTGGTGGTCCAGCAGGTGGCAATCCTCCCTCTGGACATAGCAGGAAAGCAATACCTCAGTGTAGTGATGAAGACACTGTACTATAGGAGATGCTGTTGTTCCTACTCACATTCTTTTGATCTGGCCATCGAATTGTCTCCCAAATTAATTGGCTAAATAATTGACAGCTGAGGTGGGGTCACTATTCTGGAAGAAAATGGCGGCTGTAAAACTGATGTTCTGTATGTGCTGATAGTAGACCACTGAGTGTATTGACATGTCTGTATAAAATCATTTTAGTGCATTTGTGTAGCACTTGCAGGTAACTTAGGCACGTGAACAGGTAGTTAATTATCAACAAAAGCCCAGCCACTGTGGCAATCATGCAATATTGCTCCCCGAGCTTTTTGCTTGTGTGTTCATTGTTGCATGACTTAGCACATACTCAAAGCAAATGTGCAACAATGCCATATGGCTAACTTGTGCTCAGGATAATACAGTTACACTGAATACTTTAGTACGATAAATACACACAACAAACCAATCCAGGCTTTAAGTTTATTTTTCAAGAATGTAAATGACAATATAAAGATCACATATATTCAGCAAGCAATGACTGCACCAGCAATTTTCAGACTGTTGTCTTCCTCTGTTGCTGCTCCAGTTTACGTCTTAGCATGTTGTAGTTCTCCTTGGTCCCTGGTGCATTGGGGTCCAGCTTTAAAGAGAGCTCATAGTGTTTCTTAGCCAAGTCAAGTTTTCCCCAGCGATGGTAAAGAACAGCTGAAACAGCATCATACAGTAAGTGTTACATTGGGTCAGACCTGAGAGTAATCCTTTATCAGTCTTATTGGAGAGGCCAAGCCACAGCTGGGCGCAGTAAAGAGAAATATCTTAAAGGACAGAATTTTGCTGCCTATCTACACCAACATGTTCAATTAAGATATTTGTAAAATTAATCAAGCTATATTAGCTGATTAAGTTAAAATCATACAGTTTTATGAACAATGAGAGGTAGGTTCCCTATTTTTTCCCCATATATGTGCAGAATTTGAAGAAAAGAGAAATCATTCTTTAAAAATGCCATTTCCATTTACAAAAATATTTTAATTCAAATATGCCAAATCAATCACAGAAATTATATATAATTTCAATCACACAGAAAGCAAGTCTTACCTAGATTCCCATGACAACTGGCAGAATTGGGGTTAATTTTCAGCGCATTAAGGAAGAATCCTTCAGACTCCTTTAGACCAAAGACACAAACATGTTGTGGAGTAGGTTGCTAAGTTCAGTTCATAAAGTCAAAGTAATTACTTGCCTGAGAATTTTTGCAGTATCTTTACCAAAATATAGAAATTAATCTTTGCTACTAGTAAACATTCACATCATGAGGGTTTCAGTCAAACATAATATTAATGAATTAAATGAAAACTTGGTGTGTGTATTATGAAAATTACTAAATAAAATACGACATCCAAAATATACGGAGAAAATACTTCCTAGTAAGGTAAATGACATGGTATATTTTATCAAAGATATCAAATACTGCCATTTTCAAAGATGTAGTTTCTATAATCTAAATTTACAATATTAACTATAGGAAGTATAAAAACAAAATGCTGTCTGTACACTTCATCAAAAATTCAGACTTTGAGGTCTATGAAATATTTGATTTCACCAACTTATGTGTAGGTGCAAAAAGTACTCCGGTGAAAAGATTATTCAATATATATGTAAAGTGAGATTCCATTCATGAAGATAAGTGATAATCATATATGCAGTATATGCTGGCATATAAAATATGCATTCTTTAGATCAAGGAATATTTTAACATAGTGACAGACCAACCATTTAATCAAACAAACAAAAATAAATAAAAAAATGACTGCATCAAATACAAACTTCACTACTTTCTATTGCTTTTCATGAACTCAGTGGTAAAATCTTAATGCAACAAGCTCTTAATTTGACAAGATTAAATAAAACTTGGAAGTTTTCCCTCTACCTTGTATTTCTGTAGTTTCCCCAGAACATTGGCTAGGGAGAACATGATGGTGTGGTCATTAGGAAGCAGTTTCAAGGCTTCTCTGCCAATCACCTCAGCTTGGGCCAGGTTGCCTTTATGATAGATGAAAGAACAGGCAGTAAGCAAAAGTACACATACATGTACAACTATATACACTTACAACAGTATCAGTCATATGCAACAAGTGGTTTTCATTTTACACCTTTCAATAATCATCTTTACTTGCCTTTGTCTTTTTCAGGTAAAATGTTAGCCATCTGCCCAAAATTTACACATAATCATCCAATTTTGTGCTCCAGTCATGAAATCAAACTGTATTTCATTATACTTCATGAAAGTCATTGTGTACTGAAAAGTTTTCAGTTTCAACAGTTCTGCTTTATTGTCCCATAGCTTATATTTGACACATGTGTAAGTCACTGCTAAGCCAAAGGTTCAGAAATCTTGGCAATATAGTGCTTCTCGCTCAGAGACAAACTTCCTTTCAACATGCTGTATTGAATGTTGTGATAGTAAGCAGTCTTAAAACTATATTTTCACATTAAAAGTGATATAACTGAAACCTATAAGATCCAAAACAAAAAACAGGGGCTTTCCCCATTGGAGTTCCAGCATCTGAATTGGGGTGCAGTGCCTTTCTTCATTTGCCAGCTGTGTCTGGAAGAGTTTTTCTTCCTGACACACGGACGAGTGGTTTAGTTTTCTAATTAGAGTTCCACACAAGGTCTACTGATTTATTGATCTGTGTGTCAAAGCTGCGTTTGACCAGAGTCAGCCACATCTGATCTCATTCACCTCCCCTTGTCTAATTCAATGAGCAGACGGTGCTCTCTGCTGCACAGCCCTGGACATGACTGTGTCTGTTGTCATACTTCACCGCTTGGTCATTGTGTGGTTTTTGTTCCAGTATCCATTTTCTGCTAAAATAATAACAGTTTAAAATGGACAACTTTTTCCTGTGACTAAAAAAACAAAGTTCTACAAGAGGTTAAAAAGCATGGTGAAAAAAATCAGATTAGATGAAATTTAGACTGTGACATCTGACCATCAATGTACAGCTATTCAGAGAATGACGTTAAATGCATGTTAGATCCTACTTATTGCATCTGTGTAATCATACGCACTTTTATCTGTTAGACAGACAAGACTGACGCTGTTCAAGGACCATTACCAATAACTTTTCAAACTGCACCGTTTGTTTGCATAACTGTACAATGTGAAATTAAAATTTGCTTTTCCTCTTCCTTGTTCCACGCCTGTTCTAAGTTGGTTCATGACTTCTGTTTGCATATTCCACAGCATTCAAATGTGTGGCCACCGCAATCAAATTCTAGACGAGCACAGTAATAAACATTTGATCGAGAAAAGACAATCAAAAATTAATTTGTTGGTTAACATGTTCCAGGTCTGCATATGAATTAGGGTTTCCTCACATATACAACAAAAATGACCAATACTTTCTTTCAGTCTTGTAAGAGTTCACCTTATTGTGAATTCATGGGCATGCAAACAAGAAACATGCTAGCTCTGTAGATCAGTTTGTCTTTGCTTCATACATTTTGGTTGAGGGAAAAAAGAAAAAAACTAAGCCCAAACTGGAGCTGAGATAAAATCAGCAGCCTGGCCCTCCAGCTGCTCACTGTTCTCCCTATGGGTCAGCAGAAGGCCAGCACTGACGGGCAACTCTTACTCAATAAATATCTAGGAGCAGTCTATTGCAAACTCACCCAACCAAATCAATCTATCAGCCTTTATGAATGGGACACATTTTCTCCCAAATAGCCAGTGCATTGGTCTGGACTCCAGTTCAACTTACACATATTTCCTGCATAATCTTGCAGTAGATTAGTTAAAATAATGATGTGAATTTAGTGAAATTCTGCTAAATTTGCCATTTTTAACCTGCATTTCCACTACACGGGCTTCAGTTGAGCCTAAGCCATGTTGGAGTTTCCTGCAAGTGAAATGCATCCATTGACTGATAACGATGCAATTTTAATGTACCACTACACACAATACTGTATGGGTCACCATTGAAAGTTTTACCTTAACATACATTTTATTTCCTATATCAACTGCATAAAAATTCTGAAAACAGCTAAATATTCCTGTAATAACAATACAGACTTTACCCACAGTGCTACATGGAACTAATGTAGTAAAGGAAAAAAGGGAAAAATTCAGTAGAATACAATTCACTGCTCTCCACATACACCAGGCCAGCATGGTAAGCCTCAGTATGAAACATTAAACTAGTTTGGGATAAAGGGCGTGGAAATAACTGATACCTAATGAAACTATCATAATCAGTTGACAGTGCCAAAAAGCAGCAAGTAAACTTAAGAAGCAACAGCTGCATGATGACAGTGATAACTGGCTTCTCCACACACTGCAGGGGCCGTACCTGTGTTGTCGAGCAGTATGACCATGTTGTTCCAAGCCAGGCTGTGGTCGGGCTTGAGCATGGTGGCGTTCTTCCATGCATTGAGGGCATCCACGTGTCGGTTCAAGTCCGCATACTAGAGATAAACGCATCACAACAGGAGGGAAGAGAATTGTGCCGAAAGTGCTGTGCATATCATACACCTCAACACTTGTAGCATATTGTGCAATGCCTGCAATGAATCGGGTGGATGCTTTCAACATTTATAGACAGACACTGTTTTCCCCAGCAACACTTGATGTAAAGCAATCTGCCTCTGACAATGCTGGTATCATCTTCACGAGCCACTTACTAGTCGTCCAAGGTTGTAGTAGCAGTCTGGATACTTTCTCCTGAACTTGATTGCATTCCAATAACTCTGTTCGGCATCTCCAAATTTTTGCAAGCTGTTTTGCACTATGCCCAGATTCATCCATGCAGCAGCAAAATCAGGCCTCAAAGAAAGCACAAACAATAAAGAACTGAGAAACAACAGAGACAACTCCCTTTTTTGAAGTCCCCTGCCCTTCCTCCTGTCTGTGCCCTGCAGGATTTTCATAGGGATGAAAAACCTTACTAGAAACCTTTGTCATGTTACAATACTCCCAGTTTTGCTGAAAGCTTGCCTGAAGGTTACGCTGGTGGCTGGTGCCAGATGCACGTGTGCTCCTGGGCAAATTTTGCTAAGCGAAAGTGAGTTTCACTATTCTGCCGTAACAGAAACATAGATTTCCCCCCAATATTAGTTACCTGCTCCTGCAAGGAAATGGATATAGCGTTTTTTAATCAGATTCTTTTATCAGATATTACTGAAACAGCACCGTGTTCTCTTTGATACATGCTCTCCCATTTTTCCTCTCATTTTCCCAAATGGTAGAATGAGCTCCCAGTACTGTCAGAATCTGCAGGATCACTATCCCTCTCAGACTAAAAACCCACCTATTCAGATCACACCAGGGCTCTCTGTACTCTGACCCCCCCCCCCCTCCTAACACAAACAAGAGCTAGTAGCTGTGAAACTGCTTGCAATTTAAACATACAAGCTAAAAGCCATGAGCTTTATTGAATATGTCTTTGTAAGTTGCTCTGGATAATTGTGTCTGCAAAATGACTCAGTGGAGGGGGATAGGCATACAATGTAGAAAAATGTTGTTTCTAATCAAAAATTGGTCAAATGCAGAGTAGGAGTGTTACATCCACGGCTCCATGTGAACACACTGTACACAAAGCACAGGGTCTCAAAAATTTTGAGTAGTTTTATGCATCCCCTAAACTGAGAGTTAGCCGGGTGGTACCTTTTTAAGGTCAAAAATCATTTGGTTCTAGGCATTTGTATAAAACATTAAAACATGCAGCTCACTGACAAAGGACCTAGCACGTTGGACTGCCACTTACCACTGTACTTGGTTTACTGTTTTTTATTCGGCTACCTAGGCTAGCGTTGATATACAGCAGATGTGTATAGGCAAGCACAACATCTGAATTTGCCTTCGTGCAAACAGGAGATCTTCACACAACCTACAGCAGGTCACAATCTGCCTGAAGCTCTGCAAATGTGAGGCCCCTTCATGTGAAAATTATTTTCACTACAAACTACAGAGAACATAACATACATCTGATAAAACAGATATCATGTGAGCAGGCCTTTGTCAAACTGTGAAATGTGATATTCTGCATTGACAAAATATCAGCACACACCTAATTCACAGTGCAGCAAAGGCACTGAATGTGCACCTACTGGATCTGAACAGCTTTGGAAAGAAGTTCTTCGGCCTCCGCCAGCTCATTCCTCTCCTTTAAAATGTTTCCCAGGTTGTTCATGGCATGGACATACTTTGGATTTAACCTGCATGACAATAAGAAGTTCCCAAAAAAAAATGGGAATCATCATTACAGACACACAATAGATTATGTGCTACCTTTCACACTGCACAATGAGAGCCTCGTGAAGGGCATTCATTTGCTTTTCATACATTTTGCAAGTTCATCACAATCAGACAGCAACAGGCTTATCTTTGTGTTACCCTTTGGTCTCTGAGAGGAATTTACTGCATTTGATTAATTATTTCCAAAGAGGAGCAGAAGCATTCACAACAATTAGAGATCTCTTACCTCGTGAGAGCCCATGTCCTCATTAAGAATGCATGTGTTAACACTGGTAAATTTCAAAGCTTTAGGGACAATTGTTCGAGGCTGCATTAGCAACATGTCTGACTCCCATCTGAACATACAGATTTTTTTATTCTAAAGCAGGCAAAACAACATTTGAATATTTCATGAAATGTACCTCACAGCTTCCCTGTAGTATTTGATTGCAGCGCTTTGATTTCCCCTGTCTGCCAAGTTCTTGCCAACATTGTAATGAACCTAGAAAAAAGGTGTAGTGTGTGCTTTTTGTACTTTTATTCTAAACTGTTTCTTTCAGTTTTAATCTCTGGCCCTTTAAGCAAAATAAAGATCCACATATTACCAAAGCTAAAGCAAAGCAAAACAGTACACTGTCACACCATCAGGAAATGATAACCAAGAAAATTATTTATTGTACACATGGCTGTGAAAGATGGCGTTTATGGCTTTGTAACATATTTATTTGTATGTCAGAGACCTTCATTTGGGGCTGTTTACATTGCTCACATTTTTGATATTCTCAATGTGTACAGCTGACTATTCACTGTCACACCTTATTAAATAGTGCGACACCTTGTGCCAGGTGGACCAAGTCGAGGTTCTTAATCGCTTCTCCACCTTGCTGCCACACAAGGACTGGCACTGCGGGCACAGGGGTGCTCACCTTGGCGTTGAGGGGACAGACGGACAGGGCGCTGGTGAAGAGGCTCTGCTCAGACCTCCACTGGTGGCTGCGAAGTGCACAGCGAGCCACATACACACACAGGAGACCCAGTACTGCAGCACGGAGAAGGTTCTGCAAGAACAACCACACAAAAACACAGCACCGTCAACGCGTGAAAACTGAAGATGGGGTTGGGTGGGGTCTCACAGGACAGTCTCTGATGGGTGAAAGATCAACAACATTAGAGAGGAGATCTGAGACAAAAAAACTGAAGTGGGTAGTATTTTCACAGCCTGACCACAAGATGACCACCATGCTTCAGAGACCGCTACACATGACCAAAAACCAACCCTTTTCATGTTGTGCTGTGTGAAAAGATGTGGCCTGTTGTTAACACTGAGAAAAATGGGAGACAAACTAAGTGCAAGTAAAACTTGAACAAAGTGAGAGGAGGAAAGAACTGCCCAATCAAATGGGCAACATAAAACAAATAAGTCAACAGGCAATTAAGGCCAGAGAAGCACTGCCCACAAAGAGAGAACTTCTCTTACATGGTCAGTCTCACATGGTGATCGCAATACTTACCTTGTGCTTTCTCCAGAGGCAGCAGCAGCAGCCCACAGCATAGGTGAGGATCAGACAGTAGCCCGCAGTGGACAGGTATAGAACCCGCTCTGCTATCACAAATCCCACACGGAAGAACAGATTACTCGCAGGGAGGAAGGGGATCACCAGCAGGACCAGCCCAAAGGTAAGAATCCTAACACAAGATGCATACCATAAGAAAGGTTTTTGATTGCCTTTGGGTGGGGGGCAGGGCATTAAACATCTCACAGAAGATAAATCGTTTCATAATGTAGCTATGACATCATTTCTTTCCTAACAGATTCAAGACTTAAATATCTTGTGACCATGTTCTGTAAATCAAACTTTTACAACCATTTACAACTCAAGTGCCAACATAGCACTGATTTTGTGAGAAAAAGGTCAACATCTAAACAAACATTCCAACATATAAATGATACAGACAAACTAAAAGGTAAATATGGAGTACGGAAGGTAGTCTGTTTGTATTACAGATGTTACTGTTACTGTTTTTAAAGAGAAAAAGACAAAAGTGAGGAAAAAATGGCAGCTGGAATTTAATCTCAACTTTACTGTGGTTAGTCCAAATACAAAGCAACACTTGCCTTTTTCCTTAACTCCAAGTAACGGACAATTCACAATATTTTTGGACTGAACTGCAGCTGTAGTCTCACTGCATGTTCCTTGACTGGCTACAGATACTAAAACATTTCACATTCTTTCAAGTGTTGGTCAAAAATTGTGCATGCAGACGGTAGACATTTACCTTCTCTTATAACTGTCCTGTGAACACAAAGCTTGGCTTACCAAGCCGAACAGGCCGCTCCACAGCAGCAACAGTGAGATTATTCTCCAGTCACCGACTGATTTAATAAGAGGTACACAGCCCATTGACCAATCAAAACACAGCCACCAGGGACACAGTAGCAGCCATGCATTCAAGGAGTAGTAGTAATTATAGTTCACAGTCTGCCAATCAAAGGAAACGGGAGGTATTGAATGAGAAAGCACAAGGAAAACAAATACACTCAATGTCAAATAACATCCAGAAGCCTTCTGTGACAGAGTAAGTGTTGATGCAGTAAAATAAATAAATTAAAATAAGGGCAAGATCTTGGCTCAAGTTAAAAGTATTTGTGTACTAGAAGAAATCAATGTAGACTTTCTCATGCTGTGCAGCTACCAGACACATAGCAGTGCACATCTTCAATATTCAGATAAAACTTAATGCGCTAACTGGGAGAGCCAGCGTTTGATGTTATTCCACTTTTCTGACTTAGAACGAGTGCCTGATGAATTAAAATGCATCCTATCCAAGCTTACAGTATCATACCAATAACGTGAAAATGTGAGCTGGCCTGAATGGTTACAATTTGATCCTTCCGATTTTGACAAATATATACCATTTGAAATTTACCGGTGAAACTGGCTGTTAGCATTTTATATTTCTTCTCAACAGCGCTACCGTTTGTCAGTTAGCTAACCATATGTAGCACAACACATAGCAATGAAACACTGTAAAATATGATTTGAGTTTTTCTTTAATTGAACATATTAGTATACAGCTAGGCATGAAACTTTTGAAACAACATTTGTTCAGTTCAGTACCTTCTGTTTACCATTCTTGCCTTAAAATGTTGATGTAAATTAGCAGCACTGAAAATTATCACTACTGAATACCAGTGTAGTTTTTTTAACCATCAACATAACTACCATTATTACAACATCAACGAAGTGGCTACAGTTGTTGAGGAAGGGGCTTTGTTACTGTGTACTTACTCGAAGAAATACATTTTCTGCAAATGATGCTGGGTTATCCACTTCAGTGAAGGCAGGGGGGCCTGTTCCCATGATCCTCCACCTTGCATATAAAAGAAGGACCCCTCCAAAAGTGAGGAGGAATATTCTTGTCAGGAATCCCCTTTTGAACAGTTCATTGACCTAAAGCATGGAAGGCACATAAGAATATTTGCAATGAACATTTTCCACAATAATGTCACATAATAAATTTACATTATTACACTGAATGGTAATGGAATGAATGGTCATGGATTGCTTTGACAATAAAAGGTAAGTGGAAAGTTAGATATGAATTCAAACTTGATTTAACTTACATCTAAAGACTTTCCTTTGAATAGAACCCTCTGACTCAATTCATAGACATTCACATTGCAGATGGCCAAGACATCAAAGGCAGCATTCACTCCCTAAAAGGATAGAGATCAGGGAAAAAATATAATACACAACATAAGGTTTCTGAGACATGACACAATGTGAGAAATAGAACAATACCCTCATTCACTTTGTCTGAAGCAGTAGTACATCAGTTATAACCTTTTATTAGTCGGAGTACTAACACCAGGTATCAAAGGGTGGCCAAGTGTACAATGACAAACAGCCATTCTCAGGTGGACATAAAACAGACAAATATGTAAAGTACATTTTACAAAAGGCACTTTTAGCGGTCCAAGAAAAGTTGTCACTGACCCAAAAATCATTTTTCAAGATTAGAAATACATACCAGAACTGTGATGCCTTGTTCTTTGCAGAGCATGGCTACAGCACACAGCACAATGCTTACAATAACCCATGACACAGAGAATTTGTCATCTTTATTATTACCTGAGGAAAATAATAAGATAAAATCAAAAACTGAAGTAACTTCTACAATGATACCAGCACCACTTAAATAGTCAATAGTGGCAAAGCCCATACACACTGCTTTTATTCTTCAGCCTTCACACGTTGTCAAATTAAAATCAATTCAACTCCCAACAAATACACTCCTCATGGAAAGCTATACTGCCCCTTTAAAAGATGAAGAATATTCAGCCTCCCATTCAACACTCACCTCCCTGAAAAGCTCTGCAGTATGTGAGAAAAGACAACTGGAAGAAGAGGGCACACAGGAGGTCCGCTCTGCCAACAATCCCTGCCACCTTGGAGAGGAAATGAGAAAAGGCATCGCTATGACAAGCAGCACCGCCACCCCACTGACCACTGTGTTAGATTACCAACACTTTAGCCCCTTACTCAATGCTTCAAGCTGGACTTCCCAGCTACTGCCATGTAGTAAGAAGCAGAAAAATCTCTTGGTTTTGTTTACCCTTAACCATGATGTAAACCATGCAAACAAATCTAATTTAGCTATGTAGCCACCAAGAACAGACATTGCTTCAAAATTCATTCTAGCAAGCATCATCTATTGCACTCCTTTCCTCTGTGTAATCTACAGCTGCATTACCTTAGGTATCCAATTAGCAACACTCACAGGAGGCAGTCATTACTTCTCTGTGGCTCTACATGGCTGGATTCCTGAAGCACACTGTCCTTTGATACATACTTATAAGCTAGTGGTCTTTCTGAAAGACACCCCACAGATCCTAGGTCCTGCACAATTCTCTCGGTGACTGATTAAGGTAGACTACAGAGAGTAACATCTCAGCATTCATGAAAGTTCAATGGCTATCAGACACATTTTCAGAGGGTCAAAATGAGAAGTCTAAAGCCCCTAATAATCTTGCTTCACTACATAACACACCTTTGCAATGCACACCAGCTGAGAACTACTTTATTCTTTGCCAGCCTTTAATGTATGTTTAATCCAACCACCAGGAGCAGTGAAATGTACTTCATTATTGTCTTTTACTTCTAAAATAAAAATGTTGTTTACCACGGGCGAGACAACCTGCTGAGTCAGGTTCTACTTACGCTTTCTGTGTGAACTGGATGGACGGCAAAGAACAGAGCAGCCAGAAAGGACGCCTTTGGCGCTTGGTTGAGTCTTTTCCCCTTTCCATCATAGACCAAACCACCAATCAATATTGCAAACACATCAATCATTAAAACAGAGATAGCACTGTGAAGGGCAATGTTGAGCACATGGAAGCCAACAGGGTGCAGTCCACCAGCCAGGAGGTAGTTCAGTCTGAAACGATGATAGAGGGAGAGTCACTCAAGGAACTGGCATCAGAGAACAAACGAGTTGTCACTGCTAAGGACCCAGCTGGGGTTTACAGGGCTGTAGTCTATTCTATTGATGTTCTGAATTGCTTGGAAAATAAAATATCCATACTCTCAAATTCCACAAAAGGCCAGAGTTACAAAAGTGATTAAATATAAAACAAAATGGAAACAAATGCCTCATCATCAAATAATTACTGTAAAGATTAAGTTATTCTACAAAGTGTAGGACATTGAAATCCATGCATGGACACACTGCTTCATCTTTAACAATCATGGCACAGCTTATGCTGCACATCACACTGAATTACCTCTACAAAAAGTTTTCCAAATCAGAGTCTAAACCTTTATTTGCAATGGAAAAAAACCTCAGTCACACTGGATGTATACCAAACACTGGCAATATAATACAATCCATTCACCCTAGAATATACACTGGTCTACTCTTCACCATGAATACATTATAATGAACTTCAAGAGTTCACATCACATTAAGAGGTGTGAAGCAAATTATTGTATTGCTCAACTATAAAACAAATTATCTGCATCAATCTTTTCAGACATTTGACATCAGTTTTGCCAGTAAATAGCTAATGACCACCCTGCTTACAATAAAAAATCTCCATGATTTACTTTGCAAATTCATTATATGACTTTAAATACCTGTTATATCAGAAAATTTTCCCTTGCAACTGTATATACATACTGCTGTGCATGCACATTTCTTTCCATTGGGAAGCCATTTGCTCTCATTGTTCTATTCTTTACTTTCCAGATTATTACAAAATAGGAAGTGCAAGTATAGGCCAACAACCACTAACATAACCCACAACAGATCTAACATAAAAATCTTCTAACTACCGGTTCAATTTAGATTCCAAATACTACATTGTAATAGTCAGCATGCAATAGGCTTTTCGCTGTGTCAATGACATGAATGTAACTGATTTCATTTATCCTCTAATAAAATAATCTCCATCTGAAAGTGACTTTAATAAGTACAAAAATAAGTGGCTACACCCACATACTGAATTTACCTGAAGGTCAGCACTGTAAGTGGCCGGTAAGATTTGTGGCTGGTGTTGCTGCTTAAGTTACTACCCCAGAAGTCATTTCTCCAGATGTTATTCAATGGTGTTTCTGGTTTTAAATCCTGAAATCAAAAGATGCACACAGTCCACAGCCACAAGCCACTGTCAGTGTGAAAAGGCAGAGAGAAGCATCCGGAGTCAACTCAGATCTTGAGATTAGATTGAAATGTTACTACGGACTGTTCTGACCTTAGCTTTTAAGTGACAGCTTTAAGCAAGTGCTCCTTTCACAACATATCTTGTTTATCTCTGCCACTTCTCAACAGTCATGTATCAAAAAAATACTTTCTCCATTTAGCCATTACTGGGAGTAGAGAGCCCTGTCTTTAGACTGAATCTAGAACTTTGGTTGCAGGGGAGTGAACAGTATCTGGGCTGGAATGTATTGTAATAATACATTGTCCACTGCTGCGATGACCAGTCTGGAACTTCACAGATACCTTTAAACTGGGCTCACTGACACTAAAACCAATCCAAGTTCTCTTCCAATCACTGGCTCTGGTTCAGTAAGTAAATTTCTTGCATTTGAAGAACACCAGAAACCTGTGGATTGCCAGTGGAGTTCACTGTTGGAAGGACTGTTACAAATATGTAAAGCAATGATACCTGTAAGGACAACAATGTAGAAACCACACAATACTGTGTGTGCTGTTGGACTTCAGATATCATTTTTGTATGCATTATTAAACTATAATATTTGTGGTTTATGGTTTTTGATAGATCCCATGTTTGTGACATAATAAAAATAAACGCAAACTATAAAGATCTTACCTTGTTGTTGATAATAGCTTCGGAATCATCGAACACAAACTCTCCATCATAACTATTCATGAAACAGAGGAGAGCTGCTACGCAAACGAGGACCCTCGATTCGGAGGGGGTGAGCTTCGGAAAAGGTATTTGGTGGTCCCAATTAAGTTCTGACAGTACCATTGTGTCCGTGACGTGTGCATGTCCCGCACAGCCATCTGTCTCCTGGTGCACAAATGGAAAACTAAGATTGATTTACTGTATTTTAAAAACTAGCGTAATATATTTGATGTTACTATAATTCTGACCGATGGCGCATTTCTGCCATTTCTAATTGATTCTCATAGAACAGCAAACCTTGTTGGTGCCATGTTATCCAACGGATGCTGATACATCAAAACGTCACAGAGATAGAGAGGTACCACATCTCCACTCAATCTCGCATGTAACGATTCGGTGCTAGTGCCTTTGCAACGTGAATCAGCAGGGAAAATTCTCTCACAACCTATTCGTAGCATCCTGTATAAAACAGCCTACCCACTCTCTATATCACGGACATGGGTCGTGCGCCCTTATTCAATATAACACTAACAAGCTAGCTAGCTAACAAAGAGCTGTAAACCGAAAGATAACGTACCTCATCTATAAGACAGAAATGCAATTAGCTTGACTTGCTAGTTGTGGGTTTCTCAATGGGGGCTCCATCACATCAGTTTACAACAAAAGCTGACAGTGCAGTATGTTCGGCCGGCAGCCGAGTCTCGTCTGATAAAAAAATGCATACACATTTATTACTATTACAGGGCATTTGGAACCACAGACATTGTAGTGTAAACATTGTAGTCTACACGAGGACACAAGAGTGCAAGGCCTGCACGCTGAGATCCCAAGCATTCCCATGCAAATCCTAAAACTAACAGGTGTATAATTATAGGTGCAGTACACTGGCGTTACTACGAAAATCTCTCTAATAAACTTAACTAAACAAACAACCGAAAGCACGCCGCATGGCTCCGAAATAAGTGTAGCTACGTGAAACTCACGGCTGTATGCACGCTGGCTGACCCCTTTTCAGACGTGGAAGTGGGGATAAGGGCGGGGCAAGAAGGATAGACTTGTCACATGACTGCTATAACTGACGGTTTCACTCGGGAAGTAAATATAGCAGCGAAGCGGAGCGTGTGTATTTTGGATGAATATAACGGTAACAGTGTTTTAGGTTAAAAAGCATACAAAGAGCAAGAATGACATGAAGGTTAACTATGATTAGAGAAACCAACGTATTTTGTCCATCGTTGACCTTAATGCCGGTGTACATGCTGCTAGTCACACTAGACTAGTTGTAGGCTAGATAGCTGTAAGCTTTATACGCCCAATTCGCATTGTTTTTCGAGACCAGTGTTAACCAACCCTAGCATGGGGTTTTCGTCCTAACTGAGCTAACCGTTATGTATGTTTGATTGAGGTGTCGAATACTGATCTTTATTCTACATCTCCACATTTTATCTGACATACATTCTTATTAAATAAATGTGCTGTTTTATAAAGTAAAAATGTTTAGACGTATTGAACATAGTTTTGATCTGTCCCCTGAACACGTCGAAGGCGGTCTCAGTTTAGTTTAACTGGTGATGCAATTAATTGTTCTTGGATCCACTGACCAAATAATTCTACTCAACAAAACCACCCTCTGAATTATTCTTTGTATTTAATGGCCTTGAACAGAAATCTTACTTGCATCCTTCCCAATACATCCCCAGACCCATTACTGTATCAAAATACCAACAACATACATTTCTTAAATGATGTCAAATCCAGACCAGTATTATCAACTCATAAACCTAATTGACAGAAGCTCAGCTGGAGCAAAAACCAGAATGAAGGATGTGCCCTCAGGACTAAAGTTTTTCTAGATTCAAGACCAGACAATGTATACTCCTGTCATGAAATTCTTGAAATATACAGACACAATACGAAGTTAGCCACAAATGAAGAATTACATCAATATTGAAACCAAAATACAAACTCACAGACAAAATATATAAGTAACTTCCATAATGAAGGGGACAGATGAAGGAATTAAATTATGGATACAAAAGATACAAAGTATTGAAGGTGGGAACTTGCACAGAGCTGTGGGTTAATGAAGCCATTATCCCATCATGGGTTATGTGTAAAAAATGCTGGGCAGACCCAGTTGCCCATTATTTTGGCTACTATGGGTAGAGGAAGAGATCTCAGTGACTTTGAGAGAAGGGTGATTGTTGTTGCATGTTTGGCAGGAGCCTCGGTGACAAAGACCTCACAACTTGCTGATGTTCCACGAGGTACGAGGCTAAGATGCTGTTGGATGGTGATATCTGTGCATTGGTTAGAGGTGCAAGGCAAAACAGATGAGCAACTCTGAATCAGTTGACTGCAAATATCAATGTAGGGCATGAGCAGGCAGTTTCATTAAGAACAGTCTGTCAAGAATTTCACAGAGGGATACTAATACATTAAATTATTGCCATTTAATACCTCACCCAAGGGAACAGCAGCAGTACCCCAGCAGGGAATTGGACTAGCAACCTTTCGGTTACAAGTGCTGCTCCATACCGCTATGCTACACTATGGTCAGGTTGCAGTGTAGGAACCCATTGTTAGACCTTTGCAAGTAAAGGTGTTCAAAGAATACAGGCAGTGGTCTTCTAAGCAGTGGAAAAATTCATATGGTCAGATGAGTCATCCTTCACCTTCTTCTCAACAAGTGGACAAGTGCATGAATGGCGCACAGCAAATGAAAACCATAGGCCTGAGTGTTTATTTCCCATAGTCAAGGGCTCTGGCATTTCTGTTATGGTGTGGGGTGCATTGTCCGGGCATGGTTTAGGTCCGCTGAACCTCTTTGAGAGAAAGCTGAACACAAATAAATACAAAGCCATTCTCAGCAATCACCTTCATCCTAAACATCAAATAATGGAATTTCCCATGAGTGGATTAGCAGAACTGAATAGTCACAATCAACTTTTCAGCGAGGAGAAAACCACCACTTAATCAATTATTTTAGTGAACATGATCTCAACCCTGCCATTTGGCTCCATCCTTCTAAGCAGCCGCACATAAAGATGCATTGGTACCTAGTCTGCTTAACTGGCAGGAAGCCAATGGCTGGGAGCAGAGCAACTGCCATTCCTCTATTGCTGGTTGGGTTGAAGATAAAGGCAGGTGTAGGCTTTAGTGGAGGAGGGAATTGCACTGCATTGTAAAGCATAAATTCATCTCACTACTAGCTAGCTACATTTAAATTGACCTCTGCAAGTAACCATTTGAAGATTGAAATACTTGGCTTCAGGCGACTAGCAGCAGAGATAATCAGCTGAAACTGCTTGCCCTGGTGCCTAGCAACCCATCGATTTCCATGTATGAGCTGGTTTCACTCCACACAAGAAGTTAAATAAACGGCTTCATCGCTGCAATCCATCCTGCACATCTATTAGCCAGAGAAGGCACTATGTGATTTGACAAAGGATATAAACAGCCTTACATCAGTTCAATTGTAAATGCAAGCTAAATCATATAAAAAGGAGCCTTCATTTCTGTCCCATGTCCATGCAGAATAAAAGCAAATCCATGAGCTTGTTGCCAGTGTCTACAGGGACTCAAGGGTCCTGTTTGTGCTATTTAAAATTTTTAGCAGTTCATTTGCCATTTTTAAATTTTGTAATATTTGCAACACTTTAGAGGAGGGCCTTGTTTTTCTTACATACCCCTTTGTATTTAATGACTCTGACTCATGCAATTATGACAACTTTCATACAGATACAATTTATTTCATTAATTCTGGTGATCACCAAACTGTGTGAAGGAGTAGTACTGCATCAATAGATGGCTATTTTCATTCTTTTTACACTTGAATGAAATTCCATTTTTACCAAGGAGCACATTTAAAAACTGTTGATACACCCTGCGTTCTCCATGTAAGGTTTTCTGTGTTAGCATTCAGTAGGATACAATGTTCAGATGACCTCTGAGGGGAAAAAAATGTATCCTCTGTAAATAGTTTAATTACTGATATTGGGAGAATTATATATTTATTTATTTAAATTATTATTTTGATATTATACATATGTTATGTGTGCTAATTGAATTTGCCTGGCAACAGAGGAGACTACTGATGAGAGACTTATCAAGCCTCTATGTGCATCACATGGCTAAGGGCTTCTGACTATGTTATACCAAATTCGTTCATGCTGTTGATAGAAGTTAAAGCTGGTGTCAGTGTTACAACTGAAATATTTATTTTTGATATAACATTGTTAGATCTGTTGCAATATTTTTGCTATACAGGTAATACAAATACATAACATAACATTTGTGTAGAGCACACGGCTTGTTCAGATACAGTACAGACTCCTGAAACAATGCTATGTTGTCATTGTAAGTACAGTATGTGCATACTTTGCACAGAGTTGGATCAGTTTGTAATATTCGGTTGTTAAAAATAGTTTGACTTCAAACACTCTGTGTTCATCAGTCCATCATTATCAATAGCAGTTTTCAGGAGCCACTGTATTGTTTGCAAACTTCCTGTATATTGTTGAGCACAATGAAGCACCACCATTCAAATGACTTGGACGGGAAACTGAGACAGGATCACTTTGGAACTTATGTAATGTGTGTGTTTTCACAGGATGGAATGCATATAAACAGTACTGGATGATAGTAAAAGGAAAGAAGCAATCCATTATTCAGTGGAAATATGAGACGGCTATTGTGTATTACAAAACTACTGTAGACTTTTAAACCTGTCAGCATGTAGGAGTTGTGTGAGCTTTACCTAATCAAACTGTACCCTTAAAGAAAACTCTATGTTTTAAAATACATGAGATTTGTACCCCTCTCTTTCCAAGCAAGGACCAAGGAGACATACAGTATTTCCTGTTTGCATTTTCATTTTAGATATGTGTTCTCCTTTTATTTTAGCAGCTTATATAGTAATGGTTCTAAAGAAATGGCTTTGCTTTGTGAAGTGGGACAAATGATGTCCTTTTAAAACAATTGTAACAGTGTGCAATTGGAAATATTTCCCACAAGTTTAAACATTCATTGTTCATCTTAAAGACTGATACAAAGCTCACAGTTGTTATCAGTGTTCTACACAGTAAGCTTTACTGACAATGAATTAAGTGCATTAAAATTTACACTTTCCTAGATTGAAAAGCAAAATATACATTAATATAACCATAGTAATAGATGAAATAGTCATTCATCATAAGCAATTACATCACAGACTACGTGCACAAGAACAACCACACAGCCTTTTCATATAAAAGAAGTGAAATGTTAATTTCTGACCATGAACTATTGAGTTAATGGTACTACTGTACTTCCATTGTTTCCACTTCCAGTTGCATTCTGAGCACATCCTTGGAATGTCCAATAGGGAACGCTAGGGGGAAGAGGAATATGGTAATGAGGACCAGTCATGTATATGTCATAGCGTGTCAGTGCAAAGAACAGACTGTTTCAGCACAGTGTTATTTTTTGTTCCTTGCTCTCATTTAGATTCGTCAAAGTCTTATAAAACAGAATTTTTGGGATATATTTTGATATCCATTCATGTTCTCAAGCCCCACCAAGTACAAGTACACTCTTTGATATATAATGGTATCTCTTTCCATTCCAGCAATACAATTCTCTGTAATCATATAGTATATGAACTGTACTTACATATGTGATTACACATATTCAAGGCCTCTTTAATGCAGCGCTACCAAATTATGCAATGCAGAGGTAAGTAGCATGAGTCTGACTAGCAAAAACAAATTACATCAGTAAAAAATAAGAAAAGAATGTTGGGTGTCCCCAACTCATGTAATTCTTTTCCACACTGAAATTGAATGATAAACATCCAATGGCTCATGCTGTTGAGCCAGGGAAATGCTTGAGTAATATCTGAGAATTAAATCTGAACAATCCTTTCAGATTTGGCTGACATTTCATTGAACATTCACTAACACATTGGAGATTCACATTCAGTAATATTTCTGTCTTATTTGATGAGTCTGACTTTGGTATGACCCTTATGGATACTTTCTATGAAGAGCAACACCCTTGTGGTGGCAGTTACTTTCTACAATGTGTTGATTGTAACTTATTTTTATGGGTATAGTATTGGGATTTTTTAAAAAGAAGATAAGACCAAAGTCTTCTTTGAGTACTATTTTTTAAATCATCAAAAAGTGTATTGTATTCCTTAATCATTTTCCTTTTTGCTTTCAAAAACAGATATTAGTTATGGAGCCAGCACAGCAACTTTATCCTGAGGTAAATTTTCAACAAATCCTTATTCAAAGTGAAGAGGACATATGAACTTAATGGCCCTTGACTCAAGCTGGGGAAAAAAGGGTGGGTTGCATATGAAAATCAGTTAAGATTTCAACAGATTTCTTTGATTGAACTTACAAATTTCAGAAAGCTGTCTGCAGATGGCTGTACTCTCTGTACCACCTTAAAGCCTGCCACACACACTACAAGCATACGGTGTTGTTACCATTACAATACATTTACATTTATTCATTTAGCAGACGCTTTTATCCAAAGCAACTTACATAGGATACAGTTCTTTACAATGTTATCCATTTATACAGCTATTTACTGAGGCAATTGTGGGTTAAGTACCTTGCCCAAGGGTACAGCAGCGGTGTCCCAGTGGGGATTGAACCGGCAACCTTTCAGTTACGAGTCCTGCTCCTTAACCACTATGCTACACTGCCGCCAGTGTCTGCACAGTATCTATACAGTCTATACAGTATCAACAGGCAATGCTATAACTCACAAAGAAGAGAGGGGAAATAATAAGAGGCTACTTGTGCACTAAAAAGATTGACTCTAATTTGCAAGTGCACTCTGCACTCTAGTTGCTGCACTCTACCAATATCTTGTGGCCAAGGACAAAAATTAAGCTTCATTATCATTGACTGTGAATATCTACTGCCTACAGGAGACTTTTTCAGACCAAACCATCTCTGATTATCTAATGATATAGAAACTGATGAGCCAGCTTCTTTTTCCCTGTGCTAGGGGAGATCAGTCTTAAATATGTCATCTTTTATCAAGAACAATGTATGCTTGAATGTAATCTGTTCATCCTCCTCTAAATTTCATATTAAAGACAGGTGCATTGCTGTCAATGAGATCTTCCCCACACAAAATAAGAGCACCCCATCATCATGGGTAAATTAAATATGTTTGATCAGTACAACAGATCCTTTGCACCAAACTCTTCATCAAAATTTACTTTATTGTACCACTTCATTGTATTGTATGTACACCTTGGAATGGGGGTGCTTAAATTAGTTGTTGGGCCCAATATACTTCCCCTATACTCACAGATTTCTATTTTGATACTCAGCTGGAAATGGACAACTTGTTTATTTATGTTAATCATGTAATTTAGCCAAAACATAAGCTTCTTTTCAGTTTGACAGTTTGACATTTCTCAGTGAATGTGCCTATTTCTCAGAAGAAAAACCATCCTGACCTGTATGCATTAAATTACTGTGCAATTAACCAATAAAATGAAATACCACAAGTACAATAATGTTGCACACCTTAAGCATATAAACATGTTCTATACATTAACACCTTGCAGTGAGGTTGCTTCAGATGAGGTTGCATCATTTGGTGTGTTATTTACGACGCACCTCAAGCACTGCCGTACAATGGCATGGCAACATGGACGAGCCTGCTGGGTGAGTACATCACATATCTCTCAGAGTGAACCCCTGACCCCATTCAAGGAGTGAAATCATGAAGGCTTACGGTCTCCTCCCCATGCCTGTAGCCTTGAGGCCCTTCATAGGGGCCATTAGGGAGATTCCAAGTGTTCCTGATGCAATGACAAGAGAAATGGAGCACAAAATCCGGGTGCCTGAGCCCTTCCCCCTAAGTCCCTCAGTCAAACTCCCTGGCCTCTTCTTAAATTGGTCAAGACTGGGTTGGGGTCATGAAGTGGGCGGTGCTGGCAGCACCTGTCAAGCAATTGAGTAAGCATGGGGAAATTTTCATGGCTGGAAGTGGAAGCATGAAAAACAGCATTCACAGCATGGGAACCACTGCACCAAATGAAATGAAGTTTGGCTTATTTCATTTTTGTCTATATCAAACCGTAACTACTTTACAGGAATGCAAAGGCCAAAAATTCTAGATCGTTTCCTGGGGTATATAACACCTTTCAAAGTTGTGTGAAACACTCAGATCCTCTCATGGACAACTGGAGTGACTGGCTTGGAATCTGGCATGCATGGTCCCAGGGCTGCCCTATTTGTAAGTATAATTTTCTATTTTTATAAATCGTAATAACAAGTAATGTAAAATCACTACGTCTGTATTGAACCTTTGAACAAATGAACTATTATAATGAACTATAATAATGAACTATGAAATAATTTTTCTCAGGGGAGGCTGCTGCTTGTGCTCGGCCCCCAGGATTGCAACTCACAGTTATAATTGTACTTAAAATATAGTAAAGTATGGTAGTTAAAAGCTTGGTGGAAAATGCATTTTTAAATCCATTTGTACATGTGCAGAGCAACAACACTAATTTCTCTGCAGTAATAAAACACAAGCAAAATTCCTGTATTACTTGTCATTCCATCTATATTTACATATGACCTCAAGGGCTATAGATTTTCTCTGTCACTTTAATTCATTGGTGCAATGTGGTAATTATCAGAAAAAGGAACACACACAAGCACATGCACAAGCGCATAAATACGCACACACACACACATATATATATTTTCAAATATATAAATCCATCTTTTAAAATCAGATGCTCGTGTCAAAATACCAAATGCATACATTCAGACTTTTCAAAACCAAATATCTCCACAGGTGGACTGGGACAATCATGCAGCTAAAAAAGATGGACATACGCAGTGGTGCTGTACCAACAGTATGCTGTGCTGGTGCTGTAGTACAGTATATGGGTTTATGCCAAGAATATGAGAAATAAAATCATATTAAGAAGTGGCAGTACACAATTACCCACTTATATCATATGATTCCTATTCCATATATCATGCACAGTGAAATGCATACATGGTTTTTTAACATTAAAGCCATTTTTCTTTACAAATACAGTGTCCCAGGTCCTCTCAGGGCTCACCTGTGGGGGCGAAGTTTATAATTGTGTCTAATAAATTTTTGAAAAATTGAATGCACATCTAAATAAATACAGCTAGAACTAACTGCAAATCATATGGGTCCAACATGAAAACAAAAAAAGTGTAGGCTATGGTATCGCACACAATGATAGGAAATATACTTTATGATCCTCAGCTATATCCTCATTTTCACGCCATTTGACCTTGACCTTTCCCTTCTTTTGTCAGTCCGTGTCATGTCAGGTCGAACAAAATCAATGTCTGTCACCCCGGATGTGATCACAAGACATTATGTCCCCATGTGTTCTGATGGCTGGTTTGTCACTTTGCATTTGGACTACAGGCAGTACCACTGGTGATGTGACCAGATCCTCTCATTATCAGCTTCACCCATCAGTGGAAACGATGCAACTTACATGGGGTGTGACACAACACAGTGCAGATGAGAATTTTCAATACAGTTGTACTTATTTTATATGGACAAGAACAACATTAAAATGAGATATGGTCTTTGGTCACTCTCACCTGAGCACCTGAAACACTACCCCCAAAGGAATTTCTCTTGTCTCAAAAGTGTGTCTGACTAAACTATATAAAAAGTGTAATCTAATTGCTTAAAACACTCGTTAGCTCTACCAGTTAGCTTGTGCCTTGTCTGGCCAACCATTGAAATCTGGTCATACAGCGTTTCTAATATTGTTGACTTCTCTGGGTTTTTTGCTTGTGTTGTACTCTACCTCACTTGTAAGTCGTTTTGGATAAAGATGTCTGCCAACTGAATAAATGTAAATGTAAATGTAAATGTAAATGTCTTTTTGTCCTCAGGTACCCTTTAAGTCATGATTGGACTGTGGACAAACAAAACAGAGTTGATTTGTGATATTAACACTTGACCTTACCGTGGTCTGGAATTAGTGCATTCATTTTGTGCGCCAGATTCATTTTTTTAGTTCTCCAGAATATACCAATGTATTCACAATATTGCTGTACAGACCAAAATGTATAAAATATTCGAACAAGATCCAACTAAAGGGTATTTTGGGTTAAATTTTTGTAGTGTCATATCAATGCAATGGAGGTCCCAAAAAGTGACATCACTTACTCTTCAGACATAAATGTCTGACCACACCATCAGCTATGATAACTTCTTTGTGACAACCCCAGTAACTGCAAAGCTTGACAACTGTAACTCACTGCTGTGAAAACTACACTGTGATCTATAACCACTTCAGTACCTGCTGCCACTTCGTTGTGATCACTTAACATGCTGACCACAGGGCCACTGAGAAAGAAGAAAGAAATATAAGAACCATCAGACCACATATTTATTTTATTCTACGACAGGTAGCAGAATATCCCTCGGGGGATATTCAAGGCCATAAAACGTGACACTTCACAAGTTGTTGAATTGAACAGCCACCCCACTGGCCCTGAAATTCTACCCTTTCAAACAATTATTGATGCGTTGCAGAGCAGGCATAAATGATCCAATCATTTCCTGTATGATTGAATTGCTAGCTCCTTATTGCAGGACTAGTAGTTATCACATGGGGAAATTTATCTGTGAATCTTGATTGAATTTTTCCTTTCACCATAACTGTTCTCCCTCTCTGTTTTAGTAAAATTGAAATAGATGTCATGGAAATATATCTAAATAACTGAATTTATTTATCACTGTGGATTTTGTGGACTTCCAGACACACAGTATATACTGGCTACTAATGCTTTAAATTCTGTTTGCCGGCTGCCTGGTCGTCTCTTGCAAATCTATCAACTAATCAAACAATAATTCCACCCATCTTTGAAAGAAAAACAAGCAAAATTCATATGAATGCAACTATGACCGAAAGTGTTTCAGTTTTGTGATCCACGTCAAGACCTCTGTTATTTAAGCCAGATACCCATAGACAGAGATGAATGTCATAGTCCACAGTTGTTATTAGTTGTTTAAATAAACTATTGCCTATGCTTGTTCCTCTAGGGAGCCTAATGTAAAAATGCCAAATGTAATCCATACCAGAGACTAACAGATCTCAGTGTTCAAAGATCAATATCTTTGGAAAAGCAATGTTTCTCTTTCTCTCTGTCACTGCAGCGCTAAGGTTTCGATTACATAATTCACGCAACTCATGAAAGCAAACATAAAAAAAAACATCAGCTTCAGTCAGATTTCATTTCTCAAATAATCTTGCTGGTTGTATTGGTCATAGCATGTCTTGTGTTGCCAGTGTTTACTTACTTTGGTTATTATGTATGTTTTCATAAACCGGAGAGGAATGTCTTTCCCTTGTCTCTCAGCTCTCATGTAGTACTCGCTTCATATTTCAGATTACTGGTGGTAAAAGACTCTTTTTGTTCTCTACGTGAGATCTTAGGGTGGTCAAATGGGGAGTAGAGGTTCTTCATGATAAGGGATTCCTCACACCACAAAAACAGGACTGGAGACCTGCATGGAGATACTTTAAAAAACCTTTCTAGGCAGATATGAGTCACAGAAGCACTTTGCTAGAGCACTCATATGCATAGTTTATTCAATACAGATTGAGAACAGAGAAACCTAGAGAGCCTTATCTTCCCAATTGTTATGTAAGGTCATCAAATTATTCAAACACAGGCAGGAATGCTGATGGGGAAATCCGGTCAGGCTGTGCAAAAGCACTGTACTGAGCGAGTTCCTTAAGAGAAATCACAATACAGCATATGATTAACCAATGTGCCCCAAGTCTGGATCAAAGCAGCAACCTTGACAAGCTCACTGACACATCCCAACACCCAACATAAATCATGACAAGAGGCTGTGCCAGGCTCATGTAGGCCGTACATTGATTATCAGTAGGCCACAGAGGGTGGCCTCCATTGCCTATGCTTTTGTTTTCCATATAAGCACAGATATTGATACGTTCAACATTTCAGAATATATGGAAGGCAGTGTTGCTCAATTCACCAAGGCATAGTTATTCATGTGATTTTACAGTGATAAAAATATGAAAGACAGGCTTCAGGATGAAAGTGTTATAATCATCTGGCGTGTGTACTTTAAGAGATGGATTCTCTTTATGATATGGTTGTACTTATACCTCTTTACTTCAATGCTCATTTGACCTCTCACTTGAGAGGTCAACTAGAGTATCTGAGGTCATTTTGTGGTAAAATGAGACTCATTGACCTTCTACATGACCTCCATCTGAGCCCACTGAGTCAGCCTTACCAAATAAGGATAATTTATCAAAAGTATCATTTTGTTTGTAAGGGGGGTAAAGTCTTTCTCTTGCATCTTTCTCATTGTTCACCTTCAGATGAAGAACCTCTCCTTGTGGATGGCTGGTGTTTTTCTTCCCCCGCAGGTCTCTTCTACAAGCTGGTTATCGTGATGCTGTAGCCGAGGAGCCCGGAAGGCTCAGAGGAGGCATGCATGGTGGACTCCTGGTATGGAGCTACACGTAACAGCTGGCAGATTAAAACTGGCGTCAGTCATCAGGCCCGCATGGGGTTTTTCACTAGCTGCGAATGTTCGCCATGCTAGGAAATCCACTTGCATTCAGGAATCGCCTCTTGATATGGCCCGGGAACAAGTCATGAAAATGTTTTTATTTTTAATTATTAATTTTCTTGGAGTGTGAGAATGCTTACAGAAATCCACCTGCATTTATGTTGACAAATATTGAATTGCTGCTAATACTGAAATGAAACTGTAGGAAATCAAGTCAAACTTAAATGTGACTTTTGTTTTGGTTTAGATGCATAGTGGATTATAAATGTAATAATACATTATACAGTACATTTACCAGACTTTTTTGTAAGAAAAGAAGGGAAAGATGTTTAGTTTCCTATCATACCACAAATTACAAGCAGGAGCAATTCAGCAGAAGAAACAGGATACACTGTGCATCAACAAAGCAGCCTACAGTCGCATCTAACATCCTTTGTCTACTCTTCCTCCATGTTTTTCTGGACTGTAGCTGCTTTGCCTCCTTGTCTGTATCCATGCGCAGCAAGGTTTGAGAATGTACGCACTGCTTCACAAGGAAGTTGTAAGTCATCCTAAGTCTCAAATTTTGAATTCAAATGGACGCCCATGAAACTTCGCTCAAACATCAAGGTAGGACTTATGTCCAGCAGTCTGAAGCGGATGAGAAGTGGCATGTGACTGTCTATCGACATTGCCATAGAAATGACATATCCCACCACTATAATCAGTGGTCTTCTCTACTACAAGTGTTTGAGTCTTATGTCCCTCCCAGTCTGTTATACCCAAGCATGTCACAGACACATGTCACTGAGGTGTTCTGCTTGTGCTTCTGGACATGTGACCAGTGGGCTATTTAGATCATGGGTGGTGTGACACCGAAACATCTCGAGGAGCCACGGGAGGGGACGATCACTTTGCTCGGACCCCTATGGGCCCCTTCTGTGTTAGTCTGGCTGCTCTGTGGCACTCGGGGGGCCTCTCCACCATCCCAGCGCCGCATCTTCCATCATAGTGTGAACCCCCCCCCCCCCCCTCTCCACCGCCACCCCTCCACCCCCCCGGGCCCCCACGGCTGATTGACACCCCGTCACATCGTCTCATCATAGCCTCAGCTGAAGACTGCAAGCAGAACGCCGATCCTGGGAAGTGGCTGGGGACGCACGGCCCAAGGATCTCTGTCATGCGGGAGGGGTCGTCCCTGGGTCCCGCTGCGGAACAGCGTGCGCCGGGGGCGGGATCTTCAACAGACTCACGGAAGGCTCCTGAAGACGCAGCTGTTTCTCACTTTGTAAGTGGCGGCCTTCGTGGACCTGCTATTTCTGGCATTGTGACTTAAAATGCACGGTTGCGTCCCACGCACATTTGCTGGCTTCAACTTGTCTTGGGTTGAACTCTGTTTCTGAGTGCTGTTGCTGGTAATGTTTGAGATTTTTGATGGTCAAGCTGACAGGCTTCCGATTCACTGGAAGAACTCATTGAGATGAATGTTCAGGTTCATCATCTTGAAACTGAGAAACAAAGGTGTTACTTTTATATTCTTTACCCTGGTGATTGACTCATGACTAACCTTTCCCAAGGGGAAAATGACAAATGAGAGAGGTGTGATGATTTCTAGGATTCACTGGCTACCATGGTATGTGTCAAGAAGAAGGCCTGGCCACACCAATTCTCTCTTCCAATTAGTGAGCTAAAAAAGTAACACTCTGCTTTCTGGTGATGTCTTTAAGCATAGGGATTGAGCTTTAGATGAATGGGTTGAAGGGCTATCAAAGATAACAATGGATGTTCACACTTTGTAGTCTCTGATTAGCTGTTCACTTTCTTGGTTGCAAGTGGATAATTTACCCAACTTACTTCATATCACATGCATATAATGACCATGTAGACAGGTGCACAGAATTGTAGGAACAGGGCTAGAAGTTGGCATGGATAAGCAGAATCTCATATCTCATAAGAATCTCATAAGAGATCTCCTTACCCAACAAATATGACAGAATCACTGTGGTGTGGGGGTAAGTCTCTTTTCCCCTTATGGGCTGTTTAAGTGTCTCGCTTCAGTGATGTAAAAATGAAAAAAAGTGTTCCCATGCTTTACTAGAAATGAGTGACAGAACAACAAGCTGCACAGAGGTTCCCCAGGATCCAGAGTTTCAGAGAAGCGTAGAGATTGAACAAAACTGATGGGAGTATATCGCAGCACATGACACCACATCACTATACTTTACTGTGCGCTCTGGATGATCAATAACCCTGTATCTCACAGGAGGAGAATGACCGAACCAAACAGTGTGTGAACCACCAGTAATTGTCTGAAATACCAGTAATTGTCTGAAAATTGAATGTGCACAGAGGCGATTACCATACAGCGAATAGAGTGAGGTGCGGTAAAATGTGTACTTGCAGTATCTAGAGTTATGCATTACAAAGTGTGAGTGGTCATTTCGACTGTTTTTTTTTTTTTTTTGGTGCATTGTAAGTGGATTTGACAGCGGTGAGCGTGTTGTAAATATGACCCAGGCAGAGCGATACCCCGCAGTGGCCCAGCAATGTTTGTCAACATCAGGCCGCCCTCGCTGGCATCCGTCTCGTGTAAATAACAGCTGGGTGATTCTGATATCTGTCAAAGCGCTCCGCGGAAAAGTGCATGAAGCACCTGACAGCTGCCGATCACTGGAGTACGGTCTGTGTGTGGGCAAATGTTTCTGCACATCTCGCTCAACAGGGCTCTGACCTCTCAACATTTATATTTTTCAGTACCTCAGATGGAAAAAATTGAGATTTACTTTTCACGTAATTTACTGATGTTTTCAATCTTTACTATTGGACATTTTGTTTTTTGAGAAAGTATCACAATAACAATAATTAACTCTTTTAAGACAGTAATTTAGTCAATCAGTATAATACAGTTTTGGATGGTGCCATTTCTCATCATAAATAATATATTGAGTAGAAGCTGGGGGACAACAAGCATTGGGTTAAACAGTCACTATTATTTTAATAACTATTCAAGACTGTACCCTCACAATATTGATACCAATCAAAGTGTGCATGCAGACTTGTACTTGTAATTTAAATGCTGTAAGACAACCATCACATCAAAAGCACAAATTAAATATTTTCTCTATTTCACTTAAATAGCTACCCATAGTTTGTCATATCAGTGTCATCACCAGCCTTGCCTCCTGCCAGGTGAGATGGTTGCCCCAGCTTTCTCAAAAACATTGTTATTAAATTAAGACCAATTTATTTTCTTGATTTCTTTCACACGATAAAAATTAATATAACTCTCTTACAATGAAGGTAAGGGAACACCTATATCTTTATTGTAATTTAAATGATTTAATATGAAAAACACAAAGGTAATGCTACCTCAGTAAATGCCATTAAGTACAGGGAGACTGATACGTATGGGTGCTCCTTAAGATAATCACACTAGTTAATCATGCAAAGTAAAAACAGGTTCAGGATAATTTGTTTTTAGTTAAGTGTCTACTATTTAAAGCTTGAAAGTTTCCAGCTTCAAGCTGATTGCACTGATTAATTCCCAAATTTTACTGAAAACAGTTATATCTATATATCTATGAACAACAGCAGACCTTGAATAGTGTAGGGATTACGTTAAAGGAATCACGTGATTCAAATGTGTACTTCACTCAATATATTTTTCCCTTAACTTTGAGTAAAAATACATTTACATTTATTCACTTCGCAGCTATTATTCGGAGCTGCTTACAGAACAATACATTTAAATACAGTAAAAGATTTAATGTTTGCAGTCTTATGTTTTCATTCCTTTCTTTAAACAACATTAATTTGGCAAATGTTTGCAAAAAAACTATTGAATAAAGGTGAATAAAATAAAAAAATACACCTGCTTAAAGTCATCATTCAAAGTTAATTACAAAGCGTATGCTGAAGTAAGACTGAACAGGGACCTATTTCACTGTATGTAGTGAACAGTAAGTATTGACTAAAACATATACAGAATGGGCGAGGAGCAGAAATAATGGCAGGATTTAAAGACATGCAGAGCAAGTAAAGAGAAAAAAACCCTCTCTGTTAAATTAACAATGCATTTCTTATGAGGTTTAAGTCTTTCACAGCTGGGTAATAAGAACCGCCTTAGGAGACATCGCCTGCATATGGACTGAATCTTAACGAGGCGTCCGTTTTCTTATTATATGGACCAATTTTGTGGCTGGTGTTTTTTTTTTTTCTTTGGTGAGGTCATTTTTTTAAGAGCAAAAATAAAATCACAATTACATAGCATCTGGGGCCTCCTCCGGGGCTTGGCAAATGATAATTCAGCTTCGTTCCCGCTGAGGAACACTGCTTGGCCCCACTGGGGCCTTCTCTCCCCCTGGAGGACCACATTAAGCAGAGAGGGCCTGCATGGATGACCGAGTCAACAAATTACTGGGACCGCTAAACGGGAAATGATTTAGCCTATATACGCCACCTCACAGGGTCTGCCATGTACCTGCCATTGTGTTATTAAATACGTCTGAGGCCTTTTAAATAAACATGATTTTAGTCTTTGGACGAGGCCCGCTTATTGCAGTCACTTAGGGCCTCTTTATAGTACGCTTGAGTGGCTCTATCCATCAACCTGGGGTCTCCTCGGCTAGAAAATCTTTGCTAATATACATGAAACTGTTACAGCTGTAGGAATAACCTTTCAGACATCTCCTAAGGAGCACAGTGATATTTGCACTTAATAAAATTATGCCTACCAGGAGAATACTGAAGTGACATTTGCCATTTGTCATGTAGAGGCTGTGATGATCCTCTATGAGCCATTAACTCTCGCATATCAGACCAGCACAGTCTTCTTTGACAGAAAGTGAGCTTGGCCAAGTCATTGATCCATCATCCTTCTCATATTACCTGTTTCAGTCAATGTACTTGTTAAAAAAACGTCTTTAGAGTAACCTGGTCATTGAAAATTGCAAGCCCTTTTCCATGGTTGGAACTGTGTTGAGCTAACCTGTCGTACAATCAAGTGGTGTTTGGCTAACCATGCTATGCTATCAGTTGTAGTTCCCAGACTGTGATTCATTAACAGAAGGAAAAAATATTAGTTTTCAAGCTTTAATTATGAACAGACAGAAAAATGACTGAAAAGATGTATGTCTATGGTTGTAAAAGTGCATGGCTACTGATGTTTTCTGTGATTAATATTATTATCACCAAATTAGCAACATTTACCGATAACTGCAACTACTACACACCTGCTAACAAGGAAAAAAAAACAAAAGTCTGACAACCACTAATGCTACAAGGTTATTTGGACACCGGTGCTTAATTGGTGGTTATATTTCACAGAATATTGATATTGATTTTCTGTTACATTTCCTCCTTCTTGACTTTGGAACTGACTGATGCAGTGTCAACACAGATCTGTGACACCAATCCGTTCGTAAAACAAGGTCAGCAGCAGATAGGGTGTGGTGACACTACTCACTCTGTATCACAGCTCCTGCAGCTCCGCAGTGGAAACGGAGCATTACCGTAATCAATACCGTAATGTGGATCCACTGCTGTTCCATTCAGATTGACCTGGTATAAATAAATGAGCATGCAAACTAAATCAAGAAATTTGGATCGAAATATAAATTCCATTTGAAAACATTAATAACACTACTGACTAGTCTGAGTGAGAATTGGACCTACAACTGCCACACCTACTCAGCTTAGCTGCAGGAACCACTAACTCACCGCACAAAATACCAAGGTTCCTTATATTCAGTACAAACCCACAATTTACCTTGACCTCAGGAAACAATGTCACTAGCCACAGCAGAACTGCATACACCCTGAGCTCTAGTCATGCAATTATGCATAACAGAAAGGTAAAGTAAACCACAATGGAATGGGAACCTCTGTGCAATGTCACAGCATTGGGGACCATGTGGACCACCAGTGGGGTTTCAGAGGAAGAAGATGGAGGGAATTAAGGAAGACAGGAATGGGTGGAAGGTTGATGGATATTCCACATGACTGGAAGAGAGGACAGGGGCAGGGCAAAACTAGAGATGGAAGGGGGTGTTGATAGAGACGGGTTCTAGACAGGGGCCAGGGGTGACGCAGGGCTGGAGAGGGTTTAGAGGGAGACACTCTTAGACACACCTTAGACACTCACTACAGCACAGGGTCTCTTCCCTATGATCAACAGTGTAGGCCCTGGACACTCAAGGGAAGAGTCTCTCGCTTACACAATGCTTCATTTCAGGCGCACAGAAATGTTGTCTTCTCTCAGTAATAGGATATCAATGTCTCTCTGTGACCTATGACCATATCCTTTTTCTAGTGACTTCATCCAGGACTGAACAATGATAGCGAGTTCAGTGCATGCATTTTTGTAGGATAACTTTGACCTTTGGTGTGGAGTTTTTAACACAAAGCTGATAAGAGCATTATCTTATGCATTATATGATCCTTGGCATAGTCTTTCTGGCCTGAGAAGCCTGCAGCAGCACATAAAAACCACATCTCCAGCACATCCCTTTGCTCCAGACAGTTTAGAGGACCACTCTGCTGTTCTTGTATCTGTATGAAGACATTTTTGTGAAGTTGCATAGTTTGTCAGAAATACATACAGACCTTGACATTAGTTATTTGACTCAATCTTATAATGACATTACATTTAAAATGTATATCTGATACAAATTACCATGCTAATCTGTACAACATGGAATTAGATTTGTGAAATTAAGTCTGTCTGAAATGTTGCAGCTGAAAATACGCAGGCTTTATTTAGATGTATTTTTTCACTCTGTCCTTCACTTCCTAAGAGTGTTGCGCGTTAGTGTGAGCTTAGCACCCCCTGCAGTTCAGCATTGTACCCCGTTCTCTACGCCTCCACCTTTAAGCGATGGGGACGTCCCTCTCGGCTCCTTTTTACAGCAATTAGGAGGCTTTTTACCTCGATTGTTCTGTAATTGAATCGGTTTAAGCGTGTGTGATTTCGACTGGAACATGTCACTCGTAGCTGTCCTGGCCGCGGATCAGACACGTTTCTCGGAATAATTGAAGTTAGAAAAAAGAAATGTGCGGAGAACAGGAAACAAAAGCCAGATGAATGGTTCTGATTGTGCGTTTGTGCGAGATTACCTGGCTCAAAGACAAAGTGCAATCTCGCCTATTTCCGGGGTGGCACTTGGCCACTGTTGATTAGGGAAAAAGGTTTAGTCATTTTCGACATTCATCATTCCACAAAGAAACTACAATTCTCTGAAAGCCAAAGACAATTCAATCAGCAATCACAATATGAGGCATAAAAATACGCACGCATGAGGTGAAACAAACATACTGAAATAATCGCTTTGGCGATATCCTTAATAGCAGCACAAGATGGTCATCATAAAATATAGCTATTGCAGTTCAACAGACAGTTGAAGTATTATAATAGCCTACTTAAAATACCCTTGTTAGCATAACATAAAGTCAGCGTTTAACTGGCTTTCTATACGTTGCATGGCAGATTATCATTTTAATATTGTAAATTCTCGTCAAGTGTTCAAAAATCTACTTCCGTAAGTCTGTGTGTAGGCCTACTCTATTTTGGCATTGCATAAGTTAATATTCGTGCATTTACAAAAATACACCAGTGTAAAATATTACATAAATAGTACAACCTGCAGCTTTGGAGTTCACATGTGCATGTGCGCAGATGTGCATATGATTGAGTTAAGTGAATCTTGATATTCTTGTACTATATAGCCTACCACATTAGTTAAGTAATTAGAGCAGTCATTGTAATTAATCATGCTTTTAATACACACTGTTTATTGATTGAAAGAAAATGTAACAATTATTCTGTCACTGTATTTTATAAGCAGATGATCTCTGTGCGGTTCAGAATCACTTCTACCTTTACCAAGATGATATCTGAATGAAAAAAATAAACTATGCACTTAAAGCAGCTCACATATGCTGTCAGTGGAACCCTGCGGGAACAATAATGATTATGTGTATGCCCATACATAAGAGATAATGTGAATCGCCCTGGATATGCGTATCTATATGCCTGTATGCTGTTAATGGAGAGGCGTGTACAGAGGAATCAATCTTCACGTCATTATCTGGGCAACATCCTGTCTAATGGACATCACCTATCCACGTCATAGATATGATCACCCCCATTTGCAAATTAGCGGTGTATATGGATCAGTCTCATACCACTAAATTCAAGTTGCGAGTGTCTATGGGAAACTGCTGAGGGTTATCATTAAACCATTAGAACAATGGAACAATGGAATAGCAGATTACATTCGCAGTCCCGAGCGGCTCTGTGAAGACCTCTGCTACACGCGGGTGGATGCCATTATGCTGTTTCACATATGTCATAAAGGAATCCGAAAGCGTATTCGGATAGAAAATACAGTGCTGGAAAAGCCACGACGCCCACACTCATTACTGACATTTAAAGTGCAGCAATGTGGACTGCATTCCGTGACCCACACCGTCTCTGAACCCATTTAAAATATTCAGCATTGATGTTCACAGAATACATGTGTAAAAAGGAATTTGTCAATCTTGTGGTGAAACGGCCGCTGTACTTCTTGCATCAAGGTCAGGGCAACTCGAGAGCTACCGCGGCCGTCTGCCAACAGACTGTGAGCGAAATTAGGACCAGCTTCTCTTCATCCGCAATGAATGGGTTTTAATCAACACGTAATGCCAGTTGTTAATTGCCTGTGCTGCCTGCTGCTAAAATAATTCAATGCTTTTATTGTACCGCTTACCATCTGTTTAAAAACATAGAAAACCAGATTACTGTATTTCCTGTGGCGAATGTTGTCATGGAATACGGCCCTGCTAATTTACTTTATTAACAAGGGAGGGCACGGCGGTGTGAGCATTTTCTTTAATAAGAGTATACACGCGTCATGAAATATCTAGAACTCCGGTAAATGGGTTGGCTACCGTTCTTAATTTAACTTGACAAAATAAAGGGTTGTATAAGAAACACGACTTTACTGCAACGGAAAAAGTGCAGTCAGCGGAAGATTACTTAATAAAGAAGAAAGATCCAGCTGGTTTCATATACAGCATAGGCCCTATATAGGACGCTGCCTTCATAAACATTTAGCATCGTCTGTCTTTAAAATCATTTCACACAAAATAATATTCAGCTAGGCTACTTGATATGGTGGAGTATCTCGCATATGACATATTGAATCAGAATACCGGGTAACCCCACATAATATCGTTTCTCTTTGTTTCCTGATTAGGTCACATGTCTCAGCGCAGAATCAGAACATTGTCTGGCGTGGACAATTGGGATAAAAAATGGGTCTGAGAATACTTTGGCCCTGGCTGCCCTGCATTCACTGCAATCAGCCATACTGTTACAACCAGACACAACCAACGGCTTTCATTCATCCAAAACGTCCATTCCACAAAGACTAGATCATGTCTCTACATTGTGCTAAGGGTAATCTAAATGTCCCGTTATTATCTCTGTAATTACCATTCTTTTTTAATGAGGTTGGCTAGGTTTTTAAAACAACAAAAGATCTGAATCATAATCTCAATCAAGCCTCTTTTTTGCATTTGGTTGTTGCAAATAATCTGCTTAAGTCCTTGTCTATGGCCATGGAGGGCCCTCCTGACATGGCGAAATGCCCACCAACACCTGAAGGTAGCAAAGGGTGAAGTAGTTAAAAAGAACTTTCAAGGGAAAAGGGTATATACTTACAGGAGATTTGTTGAAGACTGTTGAAGATCTGTTTTTTTTACCCCAAGTTTTGAGGGAAAGGGGAAAACTATATATTCATGAGGGGTTTGATGTAGGCTAGCAGTGTTTTCCCCCAAATTTGTAACAGGTCTTGAAATTTGAGAGGTCTTCCCCCACAAGTCTTCCAGTTCTATTGCCTGTCAAAAATCCACATGGAGTCCATTCAGACAGCATTCATCTGTCTCTGCCACAACAGTGCACATTTGTGGGTACATATGCACCGAGCAGTGACCACATTTGCTCATCAGTCACTCAAAACCCATTGACTGTTCATCCACCTGGGAACACAGCACTTGGAAAGGAATAAGGCAGTTCACTGCAATGACAATATAGCCAAACTGCTGTTAGCAGTGTGTTTAACCTAGGGGTTGTTGAACGTACCACACATTTGTAAATCAGCCTTTCATGGAGAATACACAAAACGTGTATTATTATGTCCAACGAAGCAATCTCCCCATGGTTCATTCTGAAATGCTTATTGGTTTTATTTTGTTGTGGAAAACTTAGTTGTGGAAAAGTTTACCTCTTTTAAGCTCTAATTTTATACAGTACACATGAAAAATGATTGTTGTTATGTAAACCATTGATCTTTTTTGTTAATATTCTGGCTAACTTGCACTTTCAGACAAAGATTCTCTATTGACAACTGATACATTTATGTTCACTGGAGCAAAAAAAAATCTAGTAAGAAAATATATAGGCACAGATAGAGCAGTAAGCGTGTGTCAGGCGCTGCCTCTCTTGGATGGGTTTGGATATCTCCTCAGGAGGGGGCAAAGCTATCAAAGCAATCATGTACTTTAATTACAGGTAATCACCATTCACTCATGTCCTTCCAAAATGACAAAATTGCTCCAATTAAGCTCTAAATATGGACTGAGTATGCAAGATGGCAATTACAACGAAAATGTAAAAACAACAGGTCCCCTATGTGCTCTGTGTAGAGGCTATGAAAGAGAGAAGCTCTGCATTTCATCACCAGGCTCACTAATGCACAGTTTTCCTAATCTGATTTTAGAGGGAACCTAGTGAGTCTCTGTGTGAAAAAATGCATCTTTTTATGATTCTGCTGTTTTCCAGGAAATTTAGTTTCAAGCTCCATTTAGAAACACATATTAAAAAATAATGGGAAGGTAAACTATTGATAAATTGCCTGAACAGCGCTGGGGACCTTTTAACTCCAGGGGTACACAAACTAGCCAGGTAGCAAGGGACTGAAGGATAGATACAATGTTGACCCTAAAAGAGAAATGATTACATACTTTTCCCTTTGGAAAATATTCTGGGAGGAGCACTCAATGATCCAGCGACTCAACTCGATGTGCGAAAGAGAGGGAATCTTACCGCTGCTACTTCACTTGATTCACGGTGCTCATCCAGAAACATTACCTAAATTGCAGCAGATGTGTTTTGTGAAGTGTGAAGCCTGAAGGCATGCCTCGTCCTAACAAAGAAAAATGAAGATCCCTCATTACTAGCTGCATACATTTGTTACATGAAGCACATGATTAATTGAAGACCATTATTAATTCAGGTGACACTATCAATGAGATATATCTCTGGGAGTCAACCATGCGCCTTAAACCCAAGATGAATAAAACATGCAAGGTCATGCTGGAAGTACAGCGAGCATTAATAATACACTCTATCTGTGTGCATGTGTGTGTGTCCATGTGATCCCACAACTGTGTTGTGTGCCTCTGCACGTGTGTGTGTTTGTGTGCCCACATAGTGGCAGACTATTGCATAAACTCCACCTCCTCCTGCGGTCATGCTGATCTGGTCACTGAACTCATAGTTATGATCAGCAGCCTAACGGATACTGACGACTGCAATGTCACCATTGTTTTGAGAGGTATACCCATATGCTCGGTGCATATATATGTCAGATCTTTCATATGGAAAGTATAAATGGAAAATCATGAGAAACATCAGATTTCAGTCAATACCTTGCATCCCAATGCTGTTGCTTTGCTGCAAGGGAGTACTTTGGGGACTTAAGACAAATGTGTAAAAATACCATATCAATCCATTAGATGGCAGTGTCCTAAAGGATAGAGCACGGCAGCCTGCTTCACAGATGAGCTATCCTGCGTCACTCCAAGCCCTGCTGCTGTTTTGTTCGAAGAGACAAATCACTTTCCACCCTTCCATTTCCTTATTATTACTGAAATCCTTTTGTGTTTGCTTGCCATTTCCCATTCAAATCTCTCCAGTTTGACGTTTGAAAAGAATAAAAATATAATCATGCTGTCCACCTTGCAAGCAGACAAAACCTTGGCCCGCAGTACAATGGGTCCTAAAATGGTCTCTAAATCTCAGCTGAGTCCAAATCATTTCCACGCCATTCAAACTGCCAATCTCACAGCCAGGGCTTTGAGCTGAGCCCCTCTGCGCTTCTGTGCTTTGTGAAGGGGCTCTGCCAACATCAATGACAGGAGCATGCTGGGAATGCATGACAGTGAGATGGTGGTGGAAGGCCTGGCATTCCTGCTGTCACTGATGAGGGGGAAGAAGCACTGTACAAGGGTAAGAAATCCACCCTATCTTCCAGGGAGGAGTGTGGGTTAATTCCCCCTGTATACACCTCCTACTCTTTCACACAGTGACTCCATGGCATGTCCTTCCTAAAGTGCTTTTTGGTTAATTATCCTAAAAATGGTCATGCGTTCACACAAACAATTTTAAATGTATGTATGCAAAGCAATTTGATGTTCTTTCCTGGAACAGCTAAATAAAGGTTATAAAAAGAAAAACCTATTAAATGTTTCACTGTACTTACCCTGCAAGTGCTAATGAAATGGCTTGTACAAAGCCAATTTATAAACGCTTGATTCAGCCAACTACACACTTTCTCTGATTTTCTTCCTCATATCTTGAAACACAATCCCTGTCCTTCATAGGAATGATATCCAAACTTCCATTTGTCTGAAACTAAGGAATAACACATGCAGTTGTTAATATGTAAATATGAACTGTGATCTTTCAAACATTTTTTTCTCAGTACATTGATGCCAGATTGTAATACCACAAAAAGCAGTGGAATCACTTTTCTTCTTTTGGAATGAAAGAAGTGTATCATGTTTCATGCTTGCACAAACAGCATGAGTCACTCACCTGAACCTCACCCTCTCAAACTGGCCCACAGGTGTCTGGATGACCTCATCACAGAGGGATGCCACTAGGTACTGCCAGTACTGTATGGTGACAGCAGCCATGAATATCATTGTGTATGACAAAGCAAACAGCCTCTGTCTGTACCGTTACCAATACAAACCTTTAGATGAATTAAACAATCTGTGTGTTTTTATTATCTGGCTATTTTATAAGCTGTTTATTAGTATTTATCAGTCACCATAACACCACTGAAACCAATTACAATAGAGACAGAGACAGTGATATTACAGCCAGTCACCCACGGTTGTGAATTCACTGCCAGGGCATGCAGGTCATCAGGTGGCTGTTCACATCAACTATAAAATGCAGCAGGTCCATAAGTGACTGCATGCCTGCATGACTGGCGAGAAGACTTCTTGTAGCAGCGAAGATCTTAGGGAGATGGAACTCTTTTTGGTCATTTCCTCCATCTACTTCCTTACTTCCCCTCCATCAGCTCCAAGGACAGGGTGATGCAGTAATTAGCCCAGTGGAACACGTACTCTTAAGCTGTGAAATACTAATCAGGATTCCTACCTGTGTACTCAGTTTACATGTTCATTTGTTCATTTGTAATGATCCAAGACTAAAGCATGTTGATTCATCACTTGTATCTCACACTTACGTTTTTTTTTTTTTTTACAGCACAGTAGAGAGAGATTTGGGGCTGAATATTCTCTCAATAGTTAGAAGAGATCGCCTAAATGTCTCAAGCTCATTCGTACGCTTATAACATCATTCTTGCATTGCTCAGTTTTAGAAATGGAATGTGTAGTGCATTTGCTACAATGAATAGAAGAGTGGTTGTTTAAAAGAAAAAAAGGGACAGTTTCAATTAAATTAATAAATATTTATTTCCTTTTTATATTCTGTTTCATTATACTACTTGAAATCACAATACATTTTGAAGGTGATTTTGGTATGGAGCCTCAACAAGACAAACTACATGAGTGACAATATTTCCTTATGGCTTGCACAAACAAACCTATCAACTCCATAATTCCAAACTTTAGGTAGCATCTCCAGTAAAAGGCATTTAATTGAGAAACAAAAACTTATTTTACTTTATACTGATATATTCATAGAAGGTATAAAGCTTTTATTTAAAATTACAGAATAATTTCACATTTAACCCTTATAAACTCTTATTTATAAAATCTCTTATACGGAGTGTAGATTAGACATAACCACAATCTAAATAGAATGGGTATACATTCACAGTCATATTTCTCTGTTTGCAAAACCCTTTCTCCTCAAGACCTCTTAAAAGAGACATTTTTCAGTTTGCCATCTGGAGCAGCATGAGCAAACATGAGAAGGGGTTAATCTTTGTGAAACACTGGGAACAGGATAAGAAAACAGCAAGACTGACAACAATGGACATATTACAAGTAACTGAAGTATGGCTTTCGTGTAGTACCGTGTGATCCTCTTGCAATTGCACGTAGCCACAGCGCCGGCTCCATTTTCTGATGTATTACATCTGATCACATGACCGCACAAATCTTGCTGGAGACACTTTGCAAATATGGTGTGCATCACTGATCTGACCCTTCTGAAGGACGCTGCTTGCAGATCCCGCTGAGGGAATGGCACAATAGGCTAATTTCTATTTGCACTGTAATTTTCTGACACATAATCTTCTGGCAATCAATATCTAAGGAAGAATGCTGTTTGCAGTTCAAGGCAGTTACATATAATGAGCTCCACAAAAAATATCTGGCAGATGTACACAGTGAAATAGTCATTGCACTGAAAAACAATAACACACATACTTCACTGAGAAGGTAAATATCCTTTCAATATTAAGATGACAGCTGTATCACACACACACACACACACACACACGCATACTTACACACTCACCTCAAAAGGTGGCCCACCAGGCCCTTACTCAAACCTGGACAGTTCAGTAGGCAGAAGTTTTGCAATGTTTTACTTACAGTGCAGAAGAGATATGAAGCCTAAAGTCAGATGTTGTTGAGTAGTCTTACTACTACTACATCAGATGCTCTTACTCAGTGTGACTTACATGGCTTATATTTTACATATTATTCATACATATATGTAGATATTTTCTTAAGCATTTCAGGATATGTACTACAACTCTGTTCTCTCTGCCCAACAGTTCTGGACTGCACTTTCTAACAGACCCTGAGTGAGTGATAGCCTTTTGCCTACTGAACTGCTGCTGAACTCCAGGAACAGTCCCAGTTCCCTCTAAATATCGATGAGATCATCTCCACTCTCGTCACTCTCCACGGTCAGCTGCCGTGTCCACCACTTCTTCACCTCTGAACCCGAGGACGCCTCGTCGTTGACTGGGTTCATCTTGCACACCACCGACTTCACGCTGGTTCGACCTCCAATGAGCAAAGCGACAGGGGAAACTAAATAACTTGCAGGTTTAGTGGCCAAAAAACCAGGAATGACAAAGGTTTAATGAGGACAGCCTGAGGCACAAACACTGCTTCCACATTTGGTGTGGCTATCATGGTTCAATGGACAGCAACGCTGACATTTCTGCACAGGAAAAGTTAAAAGAAACAAAAGGGCCACATGGTAGTTTGTGGGTCCTGTAGCAACAGAATGAAGGAAAGTGGTGGAGTGATATCCCTGGCTTTGGGTCCTGTTATGCTTTCACAGCATTACTCAAGGAAATTTATTCTTGTAATTCATGAATAAATTGGTTACTGTTTATTGACAGGCATATGTGTAGCACTTTTAAATGCTTCCAATAACTTAACTTTGGTCTGTTCTACATACATTTTGTATTACTCTCAGGAAAATGAAAATGACAGCAACTGACGAAACTGGCCTGACATCTTAAGTAATTCACACAAAATAGAACAACCAAAACAGTGTTGTTCGATGCTGTCCGAACATTTATGAAAAATGTATATTCGTACCGAGCCAAGCAACTTCCTCCTCCGTTGCTCAGACACATCCAGCATCAACAGAAAACGCTATACAGTAATTCAGTCTCCTACTACACAGAACTGTTGTTCAAGTAGCTAAACCCATGCGCAGGTATTTTGTTTGTTTTGCAGTTAATCTCTGTAAATACCTCAGAGTACAGCCACTGGCCGCCTTTGACCTTAACTGGGGTGCAGAGCAGTGCTCACCTGCGGGCAGACGCCACTGACCCAGCTTCCTCTGTGGCTTGCCTATTTCAGTGGAGTCCTGCCGGTACCCGCCGCGGTCCGACAGCGTGGGGCTCAGGAGTTGCTGCAGGCTGCTGATCTGCTGGGAGAGCCAGGGCACGTTGCTCTAGGTGGTGCTAGGCTGATGACTGTGCGTGCGCCACACTGCGCACCTAAACTTAAACACCCGGATTCACAGCTAGATTGCCCCAAAGCTGAGTTACATTAAAGGGCAGCTCGAGCTCGCGCTCATGCCCCCTCATGCACAGCTTGACTTGTAATTCTCTTTTAACATGCATTTCTAATTGGAGCTTGATGTGGATTTTCCCTTTTTGGTAAAACAAAAAAGAAGTCCATATTCATTATAAAATGAGCCCTAGGGAATGTGTTTATTTTTCACTGGATCACACTAGATGCTTTTGACATTTTCTAAATGTAAAATACTACAGAAAGCAAAGAGGACTGTGACAATATTCCCTATGCAGAAGCAGTCCTGCCTGTGGATGCGTCTGAGCGGTGTACCTCAGGCTGGGAGGGGTTGTCCTGGTTGTGGGCGTTGACATCCTCGCTGGGCAGCGTGGTCTCAATGCTGGGGGGGTTCAGGAAGCGACTGAGCTCCTGCTGCTGGCTCTCCCTCAGGCTGTGGATGATGCTGCACGACTGTTGCTGTTTCTGAGAGGAAGACCCATCTAGTTACTCCCCGGCACATATTGCACTGCACACCATAGCATGCACCGCAGTGACAGAAGGACACGGCCAACAGAGGGCAGTCTGCTCAGCTCTACCAGCACAACGTTCACACAGATTACTTTGCAGCTGCATCGCTTCAGACTCTTTACTTTGTTGTGTGTGTGTGTGTGGTGTGTGTGTGTGTGTGTGTGTGTGTGTGTGTGTGTGGTGTGTGTGGTGTGAGAGTGTGTGTGTGTGTGGTGTGTGTGTGATGTGAGAGTGTGTGTGTGTGTGGTGTGTGCGTGAGAGTGCACGTGTGCCTGTACTCACAGCCCGGATGCGTTTCAGGCACTTCTTGAGCCACATGCGGATGGTCTGTTTGGCCACCTCCTCCTCGATGGTGTACTCCAGCTGCTCACGGGCCAGCAGCTCCTCCAGCTGCAGACTCTTCCTGATGTCCACTGAGCGGTATGACAACATGCTGGGGGAGCAGGAATTTCACTGCTTATTAGTTTAGCTTTATCATCTGATACTGTGTTCCATTACACAGCACAGCATTACATATCATACTACATATGACCTTTCATTACAAATAAAATTTCACTTCTACTGATTACATTATATTACGAAACATTATACTACACTCTGAATGTACTTATATTACCTAGTTGCTGATCAGTTGCCTTTGAGACTTGAATCAACTTAAATTTAAAATAATAGCTCATCTGTTTTACACCAACGGCAGAGCTATCTTGGTGAAACACTTTGGGCTATTCACTCATTCAAATCAGTCTAAGAAGTCACTTTATTTGCTTCCTAATTTAGTCCATACATTGAGAAATGCAAAAAAACATAGGTCTTGCATTGGGCTGCAGGCAGAATTAATGTGCACGTTTCTTTAATAATCTCCTCAGTTTTAGAGAGCTGTCGACTGACAGATTGGGTATCTGTTAGTGAAGGTATCCGGGTTAAACAGCATGTGCTGAAAGCAGAGGTGACACATGGGAGCATTCTCACCTCAGCACGTCATGAAAGGTGACGTCCCCCCCATTGTGCAGCCTCTCCATCTCGTAGCACATGTGTTTGAAGAGCAGCTTGTCCTTGTCCAGGTCCACCTCCAGCCTTCCCCTCAGCAGCCGTAGCAGGAACTTCACCCGCGACGTGGGGATAACGCCCTGAGCCAGAGATTCACCCAAAGTTACGTCTCAGACCTCGCCTCACCCAAAGTCACATCTTAAATCTCACCACATACAGTCACATTTCAAATCTTGCCTCACACAAAGTCATATTTCAGATTTCACCTCACATAGTCACACCCCAGAGCTCACCTCACACAAAATCTGAAATCGAGTTTAATATAAAATCTCAAATCTTGCCCCATGTCAGATCTTGCTTCAAGCCCTATGACAGCAATCAACTGCATCATCGCATTCATGGTGTACATACTGTAAGAGGTTAAAGAAGGAACCGTCAGCGTGTATATACTGTAAGTGGTTAAAGACGGAACTGTTCAGATTTCAAACAGAAAAAGCAATGCACACACTACTAATGATCCAGTGTCACTGTCAAGACTGGCTTGGTATTCCAGCTGCAGCACAGCATTTCCAGCACACAAGAAATGACTTAATACACATCCACATATATCCCAATTCATATCAAATGATAGTGTTTGACCAGATTTCCCTTTAAATCTCAACACCCCTCACCACCCCAGACAGGAAATAATAGTTTCTGATCACACCTGAGGTGATAAACCCGATGCAGATGGTTATTTCATTTCCAGCTGTGACTTCGGAGGAAAAGCACACCCTCGTTAACAGCAGCTCCTGATTAAATAAAACGGCTGACAGAAGACGTTCACCCTTGCTCACCTCTCTCTTGTCATCAACCATGTTCCAGATGATCTGAAAGTGGCGCAGGTCATTGTAGCTCAGCAACTGGTCTTCCTCGGTTGAGTAAAAGAGAGAGAAATTCTCCACGATGATAGCTGGAAAATATGAGGCAGAGAGGGCCCCCCGTGGTGATTCTGAAGACTGAAAACGTGCATCTCTTCTGAAATCCAGGAAACATGCCTCTCACTGTGCCCATACAATCACAAACTTTCCCGCTCAGTGGGGTGAAGACAAAGTCTAGGAAATCAAAAGATATTAGCCGACCTGCATCTAGAATGCTCATTCTGATTCTGTCAGTGCTCTCCCTGAATATTAAGCCATCATACCCTCAAATGAGGAAGATAATTTCGCCTGAGGCAACTTTATCACTGCATGAATGGGAAGGAATAATAATAATCTAAAAATGAAAGGGGGAGAAATGTCTTTCATGAGGTATTTGGGCTAATACCTATGACAGGAGGAAATGAAATAAGTCTGTGTGGATTAAACAGGAAATTGCCTCCTGTGCGAGTCAGTGCACAGAAACCCTTACCCACGAGCAGATTGAGCATGATGTAGGCAATGATGACGTAGAAAGAGCAGAAGTAGATGAGGGCTCCCGCATAGTTGCCACAGTCTGTCTCCCAGTAACGGTGCTTGTCTGGTGTACAGAATGGTGGCTGTACCTGGGTTCAGGACACATGAAACACTCACACTTGAAACAAAAACACTCAACCCAGACAATTGTATTGTTCTCATGTTCTGTATGCTGGAAGTAAAAGGCCCCCTGGGTCATGTGATGAGAAAATAAAGCTGGGTCATTTTTTACCTGGATGACCCATGCATTTATAGATTAAGTCTTTTAAGGATGATTAAAGTGTATGTGATACATCCAACCTTAACATTTTTTGAAATCTTATCTGTTTCCAGCAACTACTGTTTTACAGAACAGACCTAAGTGACCTTTATCACAAGTCTCAGTTTGATCGTGGAATAGCTCCCTAGCATACACTAGTGTAGAGATCTGTATTAGAAAATGGTTCCGTTGTTTCAGTCTTTCAACTGCCATTTGTTGGAGTGTGGGCCAGATGTGGCTCACAGCTGAAACTAATGTTCCATAGAAAAGAGCAGACCGTGGCTCCCTCTGAAGGGCTGAGAGTGGGGTTAATTCTCTATGGACACCTGAGAGGCTCATGTGGATCCGACCGTTAACACTCAACGCTGCGCTTACCATGCAGTCGTGCATGATCTTATTCCAGTCTTCTCCTGTGACGATGCGAAACAGCACTGTGATGGCCTTGCCCGCGGTGGAAAAGTTGGCATGCCTGCCAACAAAAACAAACATGTGCTTAGACGTAGATTTAGTGCCACAGCAATGTGCTTTGCCCCTAATTTCAAGAAAAGGACTGCAGAAGTGTCTCCTCTTTGCTTATTACACAGTATTGTATGCTTGTCAGTCACACCAATGATCAAAGTGAAAGGTGAAATCTGTGTAAGAAAAAACCCTTAGATTTGTTACCTAAATTCAAAGACAAATTATATTGTGATTAGACTGTAAGTGATGGCAGGCAACACATTCTCTCACCCAATTTGTCAGACAAAAAAAAGAGGAAAAAAAAGAATATATAGCTTGTTATACAAAAAAGGGAGAAATTAAAAAACCTGTTGATGACACATTCATTTTTGCCAGTTCTACATTTCCTTTCACGTGAAATCTAACAGAATCCCGCTGTTTTGCCAGTGCTACAGTAGGCTGTGTCGGGTGCCACAAGTCTCACGTTCTACAGAGCGCCCCCGTCAGAGGAGCTGAAAGTGGGGGGAGTGCAGACCTGTTAATGTTCTCTCCGTACTTGACAGTGCCGAAGAGCACGACTCCGGCGAAGGCGTAGCACAGCAGCAGGAGGAACATGCCCACGATGATGAAGAAGCTTTTATACATGCTCACCACCACTGTGAGCAGGAGCATCTTCAGTGTTACCTGAGGAACACCCATGCAGGGACAGCGTGACAGCTAAATATACTCACATTATAGACATATTACAGACTGAACCACATACGTCAGTGTAAACATTTAAGCAAGCTCCAGACATACCGCAATGTAAGATGTTTTGTATATGCTGGTTTTAACTCATCAGTTTTCACACACCAATTTTCTATGTTTTTTTCTTTGTTCAATAGGGATGACAGCAGTACATGGCAACCCACTGTAACCCCAGTGTGACACAGACCTCTAATACAATGGAACAATATTTTAGTGCACTACTGTGGTTATAAAACACTGTTTATCTGGAGTGGAGTTTCAGCACCCTGGCACTGGATGATTGTAGTGTATAGTGGCTTTCATTCCAGCCAGTGGTTTAACTGTCTTTGAACTGTCTTCTTGACTGAGCCAAGTGCTCATGGTTTAAATACAGCTGGAGAATAAGCAGGGTTGAATAGCCCTGAAGTAGCTGACTTGGCAGCTCTAACATTGATTGATAAGGTTCTAAGTAGTTATGTAGAGGGTTATAAGTAGTTATGTCAGTGTCTGTGCCAATATACTCACATGTTTCCCACAAATGGTGAAGAACCTGAACACAATCACACAAGTGCCCATCATGTAGGTATAGGCATTCTGTGAAAAGAAATCGTACAGGGAATCACCATTTTTTGGGCAGCAGTGTGGTGTATGTAGGGCTCAAAGGTCCCTGGTCCGATTTCCAGGTTGGTGGCTACCACTGTAATCTTAACATACTTAACCCGAATTGCCTTGGTAATTATCCAACTCTATACATGTATAACATGTAGAGGTTACATGGAATCCATCTATGAATGGATTACATGTAAAAACTGTAAGATATGCCAGTTGCTCTGAATAAGAGTGTCTGCTAAACAAACGTAATGTGATATTTGCTTGTCAGACACTCTTAGTAAGAACTTCTGTGAAATTACTAAATGTAAATGTCATTGGCTTGATCAATCTTTTCCTGAGCAATCCACGATGATTGCTTTTCAAAGTACTCTGAACACAACTACCATCTAATGTACATTCATAAAGTGCAAACCTAAATACATACTTGATGAAAATTACTCACCAGTAAAGCAAAATGCAAAACAATCCATATCACTCCCAACGAAGTCACAAGCAGGTCATATCGGTTCCTTCTGCTCTGCCAGTACCCGGCTGGTGACATGGCAATCAGTTTCATCGTGACCTACCATCGAGACAGAAACCGTGAACTAGTATTAGCTTTGCCACACTACAAATAGTGAATACGACTGCATTCTCACTGTCATTGTCAACACAGCTAAGGTCTCAGTGCACTTTCTGGATTTACCCATCACACCATATCAGGGTGAAATGGTCAGACATTTTAGATTAAGCCTGCAGGTTTGTCATAAACAGGTCAGCCCTCTGTAATAGCTTTACAAATGTACTTCTTCCTATCTCATTTGTAATGGCAAAAAAATGGCACCACAGCCTTACCTCCAGCACAAAGATGAAGGTAAAGACCACAGACATGGTTGCCAAGGGAAATGTCACTGGGTTGTCCACATCCCACTGTAACACACAGACACAGACACAGACACACACAGACACAAACACACACACACACACACACACACACACACACACACACACACACACACACACACACACACACACACACACACACACACTTGAGTGAGCTTGCATAAAAAAAGCTATGGTATTATTGGAGTATTGTTTAAGACAACAAGCTCATGTACCGATTTAACTGACTAGAAGCAAATTGAAGTGAATTACGCTGTAATGAAGGTATCATTGTGTGCTTAGCACACTGTATGTGGACTGTGCCTTACCTTGACTGAAAGCAGCACAGACTGTGCCAGCACCAGTACGGCAATTCCTCGTTTGAAGAAAGGGTGCTGAGTAATGTCGTACATTTTGGCACGGAAGCCACCGTTCTCTGTTGAAGTAAAACAACAGGCTTCTAGATATACAAATCATACATGCCTGTATGCCAGAATTGGACTCAAATATCTTTACCAGGGATGTTTTATGGATGATGCCAATACATATTTTGCTAGTCACAGAGCAAGCACAAATCGCTGGCTCTTACAGGGGTGTTTGATGAATGTTTAGTCGCTATTTCCCTAGGTTCCAGATTCAAAGGAAGCATTTTAGGTCACCTTAAAGATTTTTCACAAAGCCATTGGCTGACGCCATAAAAATAAAGGCTTTGTTTATCATGTATAACAGTTTGATAATGGTTATGCCTGAATCATAGCACAGAGATGGTTTCTCACTGAGAGAAACACTAGGATGTAGAATTTGGCCCAAGCTTCTGGTGGCAATCCCCTTTTATCTCTCTCATATTGAATTGAGCTTAGAGATTTCTCCCAGTGCACACTTGTGTGGCTGCCAGACTTTTAAATCAAGATCCCAATCTCCCTCTAAATCTCCCCTGCCTGTAGCTGGAACTGCAGTTTACCACTCTTTTTGATTTAACACTACCTTCCCACACCATTCTATCCAAACGTCAACAGAAAACTCATTTTGAATGATTCAGATTTTGTTTCCACCATAAATCCTTCTTCTATCACTGCCTTTTTGAAGGCTTGGTCTTGACTGAAATGTAAATTCGCTTATTATTGAAGTCAATTTATATATTTCTAGTTGTCAGATAATAATCAGATAATTCCAATCTTTGTACATATATGATGCTGTCTTTACAATATCTCACACAAATAACAAAGGATGAAAAATATGTGACATTGACATATAAAGTGCTGAAAAACAACTGTGATGTCAACATAAGACACCTCATCCAGCACTTTACATATACTCTACATAACTGCTATTATCATGTATTACTACCCAAAGACCTCTGAATGATAATTTAATAACCCTTTAGTCCACCAGAAATTCCACATTTAAATAACAACATCACTTCTGACCATCAGATACTTACAGACTACTGGCGAATTGACTATATAATTGAATATTTCGGGACTTCGACAGAGTATTTTTTCAGTGCACTACTTCATTGTTAAGCAGATTTAGCCAAGGACTTTGAGTCCAAAGAGGAACCTGCTAACCAAATGTTACAGGTCATCTTGTATAGTATTCTAATACCCTCCAGAACTTTCTGAACCAACATCAAGACCTATCAAACATTCAGGGAATATATAACACTATACAACTCACAAGTTGAAGACAATTCCTCTGTTTCCTTTAAGAAATGGACACTGCATATATGTCTTATATATATATGCATAATATAGCTTACAAATGTAACTATTTCTATAGCAATCAATGAACTTGTCCTAAGGCATATACTCCACATCTCATCTATGGGACCAAGTTAATGGGAATGACTGACCACTGAAAAGCAAGTGTGCTACTTTCTCAGCAGTTGCTTTAATTAAGAGGGGCTCAGAGATTCTCTAAACAGAGCTTTACCTTAGAGGCATTTTCCCACACATTTCCTCCTCTGTCCCCTAGGTAGAGCAGCTCACTGTTAGTTCCAGCACTCACAACTGCATCAAGTCATCCTTGGCAGGACCTTGAAACTAACTACATCATCTCTTTACGAGAGCACCATTGTTGAAAGTCACCAGAATTTAATACCATTCATCACCAGCAGGTAATTTCTCACAGCCACTTCCATATGGGCACAGGGATAGCTCTCGGGAGAGCTTTCAACATCGTATTGATGCCGCAGGATTCACCGATGCTGACTAAGCCATTGATTCTCCTGTTAGCCCGAGCAGGAGTCTAAACTGGCTCTGGGCTGATTTTTCTCTTCCTCTCTGCCTTCCTCTAATCCTGCCATTCCCATGGCTGAATTCTAAACACTGTCTTTGCTCTTTGATACATCATTGGGTTGTACAGTAACCCTTTCACCTATCGCAGTGGGAGTTATCATTTCCTTTGCAGAACAAGACCACTTTCAACTGTATCTGTCTGTATCAGGGGCTAAACTTGTAGTTTCCTTGCTGCATCGCATAAACTACCTGAACCCTTGCTGACATTTTGGTATACATTTTCATCTCCTTAATTAATTAATAATTTGAAAAAAATTCTCTCACCATCACAAACCTCTCCTGTGTGTATACATACACTGACATAATCATGCAGAGAAACAATGAAGGTAGGAGATGACCCTTTTACAAGCATGCCTTTTCCTGTAATACAAGCATATGAATCATACTGACATCACCATTCAAGAAAACACTGAATGGCACTAACACTACACTACACTACTCAGTCTCAATCATATCCATACCCATGTGACAAATATGTGCATGCTTATCATTGCTGTTTTTCCCATTACACTAAAAACAAACATAGTGTCAGATACAAAGCCACATTTGAAATGATAATGCAAATATGGTCTAGCTCTCTTTTGAAAGCACACAGGCAGGCACACACAGACAAACAGATCTGCATTACTGACACAGAACAAAAGGAAGGTCCATGAACTGAACAAGGATATTCTGTCTGTACTTAGCCTCTTTGCTCAGAGACTGATTGTGATGCTACTGGTACTGAGAGCTTTAGACAGCATGACTGAATCTAAATTTCAGGCTGGAGATTACTGACAGCCCAGGGACAGGCTGGGGAACACTCCCAGAGATAAACACACTTGGGGCAGGAGATTGCAGTGTATCTGGGGACACTGCATTAATAATGTCAGATGTCCTGCACCATAGTTCATTTGAGGAAACCCCTCTTGAGAAGTTTCTAACAGTACAGACTACTTTTATCCACAAGGCCATCCAAAGTAGCTAAAGCGCTATTGAATAAATGGAAACCATGGAAAAGATCTCACACAAATCCATAAATACCACCTGCGCGCAAAAGGTAACAACAACATAGACATATCAAAGTGAGATTGTACTCTCATTGTTTCCAAACAAGTATTTGATCTAAGCTGAATGGCTTGGATACTTACTTTTGGACTTCTGTGAGGTGTTTGATCCTGTTATATCCCTGGTTATAGCTTGTACTGCCACTGTAGTGCTCCCATTTGTTTAAACAATGCACGTACCATCTACACAACCTGTAACTATACAGACATCAATAACACAAACAAACCTGACAAAAGGTTAAGCTATGTCACGCAAAAGGGAATAGGGAGGCCCCTGCACGCTCCTCTGTAACCTGACATGTCCCACTTTGACTCAGAGAGGCAACACAAATGCCTACCTGAGCCCTTTCCTCCCTGCTGCCAAGGCTGTCTGTCTATATCAGTCTACCTGCCTGTCTATCTTTTCAGATTGCTCTTTAGTGCAATTACTGTAAGTAAGTGCCTTCTTGTTGGAGACTTGCTGGAAAATGACTGGTTTCCTTCTTCTCTCATCAAAATGTAAATTCAGTGTGTTTTTTTGTAGTCTCTGCGGAACTGCAGATAACAGACTCTTGGTATGTTTCCTTCATTTGAAGGCGGTAACTAAACAAGATTGTTTCAAGTCAAACAGGCATCACACAACAGCCCACTGCTGTGCAGGGATCCTTGGATTCTGTGCTGGGTGCTCAGCCCACTGTGAACAAGCTACTTAATCAATCGGTGCACAAAGACAAAGAGACAAAGAGGGGGTTTGGTACTGCAGATATAGAGAACAGCACAGTGATGGCTCTTTAGCCCTTGGGCCTATCCCAGCCTGGGGGCTTATAAAATGCAAGCCTCTGCAAGTTGCTGCTTTGTTTGAGCTGGGTAATCAAAACTGCACATTCTACACTGTAACACTGCCTTTGGAATGTTCCTTTAAGGCAGATAATTGATGAAAAACCTAATTCTGCTGTGTCACCAAGACCGATGAGACTGCACCCTCTTAGCGGCTCCCGGGAAGCGCTCATTAACAGAGCAGAGACATGAGTTCGATATGGAGTCAGTGCCCCAGTCTAAAAGACAAACAAGTAATATATCTGCTTAATAAAACATCACAGCGACTCTCCTTCCTGCATGGAAGCTGCATCTGCATTTGTGACATTAACATGCCAGTAATAAAGCCCCTTTTCTTAGAGCCTTTCTTTGCTTTCAGCGGGAAACTCAAACAGCTTCATGAGTCTCAGAGGAATACACAGACGGAGCAGAAGCTGTGTCCTCCTGGGGGGAAATACCGTATGCCTGCTGCATCTGGACCGTTGACGCATATGGTTCTCTAGCACACTGACCTGGTCGCGGGGGCAGGTGCAGCGGCTGGGCGATCTTCAGCCTGCTCTTCAGATCTTCCCATCTCCTCTGGTCCACTGTCAGCAGAGCAGTACCCTGGGAGGGAGAGACCAGGCTCCATACTTAGCTTACACACAGCACCTCCTGGGGCCCATCAAACCCCACTTAGGCTTACTTATCCTACCTTGTTTTCATTGAAGTTGGCAATGACCACGCCCACAAACAGAGTCAGTCCAATCATGCAGCCCAGGAACACAAACACGTGGATGTAGATGCCGTGGATCTGCGGCGGTTGACAGACAGGAATATTCTCAGCACCTCTGAAAGGAGGAGTGGCCTACAAAGTACTTGCTAGAGAAAACCCCTGGGAGATGCGGAAATCACATACCGGTCCCACGCGGTGGATGATGACGTCTCGGACTTCGACCCAGCCCTTCAGAGACAGCACCTCAAACAGCGCCAGCATGGCGTTGCCCACGTTGTCAAAGTTAAAGTTGCGCGGGTTTGCCCTGAGGAGAGGGGGAGCACTAACTGATATCGCTGTCTGTGGACCAGGTAAAGGTAATGGACACAATAAAGCAAAACAAACCCATTTTTATGCTTGCTCTTTTGTCCCCTGAAATGCAAAGAAAGCTTTTAATAGAAATGGGCCCGTAATTACAGACCAGCAAGGGGGCAAATGTATTGTATTAATTTCCATCCCTTTTGAGGTCTGGCCAACTATGAATACAAATTGCCACTCATCATCAATATAATAACTCCTGAGGGACCTTTTTTAATGCAATTCATTTCACATTGCTTTCCTGATGCCATTAACAGAGTTACCAAAGCGCATCTTACAACCTGGCATCACAGAGAGCTCTGAGCCGGGGCTAGACGGGGCTGTTGTACATGGACGGCACGTCTCTCTCTGATCAAACAGCGCTCTGTTCTCTGCGAGGCTTTATGAGCCCTTTCAGATGAAGGAGTGATGGATGCGCTTCACCCATGACTCAGCCAATCCGCCGCCGCCCCTTCGGAAGCGAGGGGACGGAACCGTCACTTTGTTCTGCTTCATTATTCGCGATTCCGCGTGGGAGTTGATTTGCGGGGGCCTGCCTCTGCGCAGGCTTGGAATAATGACAAACATGTCAGAGTCCCTGTCAGACTTGCGCACGGCGGAGCGCTCGTCAGCCCCCCGCCGGCACCCGTCGTGCTGATGGTTATTCTCCCCAGGACTGCACCTCCTCAGTGGAACGCCTTCTCTTCTCTTACGAACGCGCTTCCTCTGATACAAACAAAGCAATCCCTTTTCCATTAAGAAAAGACTTTAACAATCTTTTAAGTTTTTTTTTTTTTTTTTTAAATCACTGACCACACTCGTGGCACCCAGAATCCTGGTTTCTTTTCTCCAGGCTTCAGCTTCAGGTTTAAGTTTTTGGAGACGCTGACATTGATCCGGAATATTCCGTGACAGTCCTCCTGTGGCAAATATGAACAGACATGAATGAAGACAAGGTCGTAAAACACTGTCTGTGTGTTTACGCTAAGTGTGTACTGAGATAAGAGACAGGAACTATTTCATACCCGCCTGGTAATGTGAGGATCGTTGCACTTGGCAAGCTTTCCGGCAAAGAGCTGAACACCAAAGCTCGCAAAGACCAGCATTAATGTCAGGAGAAGGATGGAGACCTACATGGAGGAGTCAATGATGTGATTTAAGGCACATTCAATATCTGAAACAGTTTTCCCACAGAATCCTGTTGAAACCTGCACTACACAAAGTTCTTGTTTTTAAAGTGTCAAGCATCCCAGGTTGGAGAGAACATGATCAGTAAAATCCAGCTCTAACAGCATACAGAGATAAGGCTGAGTCAGGCAGAATCTCCCCCTCTAAAGCACTCTGAGCCTTTCCTATTCAGCTCCACTGTCATAAAGCAATAAGCACTGCAATTAGTCCTGCAGTGCACATGGCGGAGGATTTTTGAGTTCTTGAATGTGTGTGTGTGTGTGCGCTTGTGTGTGTGTGTGAGCATGTGTGTGTGTGTACATGCGTGTATATCTGTCTCCATGTATATCTCCATCCCCGGTCCAGACTCTCACCAGGAAGATCTCCTTGAAGCCCTTGAGGACCTCGCGCACCACCTTCCTCATCTGCGGCACCAGTTTGAAGATGCGCAGCGGACGCAGGCAGCGCAGCATCATCAGCAGCTGCGCTCCCGACTCCGGCGGGACGTTGGGAGGGAGCCAGCAGAGGAAGATCAGGCTCACCTGGGGAGAGAGCACAGCCATTAACGGGCCACACCCTCCCCAATGACACGCTCTCCACTTAATGCCCACTATGAATCACACCGCGTTATGATGTTCATCAGGTGTTCATCATATTTAAGTAAATCATGCATGTGTAACTACTGTTCATGAAGAGAAGGAGGCAATCGGTTGGAAATACCAAAATGTACTGTGAATAAAGGTATACTGGAGTAACATTAACATAAATAAAAAATGAAGGCACAATCAATTGAAATGCACAATGTTCTTTGCACCCACTAAAAAAGCCATTGTCATTTGAGTTAGACCCTTTTTCTCGCGTCAGAAACAATCAGACTGTCTCATACTAAGTAAATGAAGATGTCCATGACTCCTCCGAAGTCTCTAATCACTGCTGTGGGTGTGAAAAAGAGCCCATCGGCCATGATCTTCAGGTTCAGCTCGATGCTCATGAAGATGACGAAGACGTACTCGCCAATCTGCAGGTCACAGACAGGGGAAGTCAGATGGCAACGCTGGTAATGTGGAAATGATGCTGGCTTGCAAATTCCTACTCCGAACTACAGTAAAAATAAAATGATTGTGCAATAAAGTAAGAAAAGGGATTCTGAATGTCTCACAATGTCTGTACAAGGTGAACAACCTGTCAGTGTATTTAAGGAAATTAGGTTAAAACAGAAGGGTTGTAAATCTCAGTAATTACCAAGGTGAATTACCTGGCAGCGAAACAGAGGAAAGGGTGTTTAAAACGAGGGCCTGTGAATGACTCGTGAAAGAGCGTGTACCTGCAGGGTGGGGACGTGCATGACCCTGGTGAAGGGCGACTCGAACATCATGGAGATGCAGGAGCAGATGGTAACCACGATCATGACCCAGTCCAGGTAGGTGACCAGGCCGAGGAGATCACTGCGGAGCGCACACACAGCCACATATCCTCACCCACGGCCCTTCAATCTGAGCTCGCAGAGACAGCCCTGCTGCTTTCCCCATCCATTCTGCCTGTAATTAGGTGGCTTACATAACTTTGGCCCGATTTCACACATCGCTGTGGAAGAAGATCATTTCAGGATTTTTGCAGTGGCCACAAAGCCATGGTGCCCGTCAGCGCTGCGCGGAGGGCGGTTTCTATTTCAGTCCTTTGGTGCCATGCAAATCTGATAAAAATCCGTTAGTATTAGTCTGAAACGCAACGGCACCATATCATCTCATAGTCTTATAGAGACTTGGGCATGCAATCTGATATTATTTCATTTCAAAAAGTCAATTTTGCAGTGCCACATTTCACTGTTTCACAAATCTCTTTATTACAATTAATTTAGAAGTGACTGTGTTACATTACTATGCTGAGCCCATTCTGATCTTTGCGCAGGAAAGTGTATCAGAGACGAGTATTGTCAGCAAATCATTTCAGCTTGAGGACTGGCAGCTAACACAGACACACAGGGACAGATTTGCTATCAACATGCGTTTTCTTTGACATTTTAGATAAATGTAACACAAAATGCCTAATTCAGTTATTGCAAACAAAATCTGATTAACAATGTAGGACATGTGACTCATGACTTACTACAGCTGGTGATACTTTGTGTTTTTCACAGCTCCTGTTATTGGGTCTGTTTTTGACCTGCAAACAAAATCAAATCAAATATTATCCGTAATACACTCCTAATTCATAACGTATTGATAAAGCTTTCTCATACTACATAAGAAATGAACAAAAATATTATTCACCCACATTTTAAGTTCTTTCAGCTTTGACGCCCCCACTTTTTATGCAGACCAAATTGATATCGCAAAAATGAATTAAAGTGACTGTAGTCCCTTTGACTGTGCACTTATATCCCTTCATCTACAAAAGTGCTTCTTTTGAACAGAGGTAAAATGATGTATATCGATACATACGCATTGAAACGAGCTCGTACTATCACTCTGCAAAAATTTCTGAAGCGATGCTCTCTGCCAACAATGAAGAGTGGCTTGTCAAAGTATGGGTGATTCTCTCTCAGCTCTTCCTCCTGGACTTTCCTAGTGCAAATACAACCAAAAATAATTGCGTTATATTATGTTGTAAATTATGTATCAAAATATATGGCACTTAATTGTAAATACGAATAGAAGGATACACAGAAACACTCACGCATACACACAATCACACATACACAGTCACACACGTATACATTACACATACAGTACATACATCCAAGAAAGATGCATTTCATTATGAAATGTCTTGCATCAATTCCCCGATTACAAAAGATAATGTCAAATATTCAGTCTTGTGTGGATTAAGTACGGAAGTGTCCTCAGGTGCCGCTGAGGGTCCTAGAGAAGGCAGGGGTTACCTGCACGGGTCACGTGGAGGGCGCTATATGGTGAGCGCAGGGGAAGGGGAGGGCAGGGGGAGGACTGCTTTGTTTGCCTCTGTGTCTGTGGTGAGAATCCCCTGCAGAGCAGCCATGCTGAGAGAGTGCTGCACCTCCCGTCAGTGTGGTGCGCTTGTGTCCATGTTCCCCATGTGATGTGAGGCTGTGAATGTGCGCGGGAGAGATGCCGAGCACTGTGGAGGTGGGGTAGAGAGATAACGAGCGCTCCGAGGGGGAGCTGCACAGCAAGGCGCCCCGGCACCGGCGGCGCGGGCGGCGCGGGCCTCCCTACCTTTTCATCTCCGCCTGCTCCTTCTTCTCCTGGATCATCTTGATGTCGCTGTCCTCTCTCTGGGCGTTGCGGTAGCGCACGGTGTTGGAATGCTGGAGGTGAAAGGGCAAGTCGGGACAGGTTTGAGCGGCGTGACCACAGCCACAGAGACCACTCTGTGCCATGGGACGCGTGTGCCCGCGCGCGTGTGTGCGTGCCGTACTCACATCCTGCGTGAGGGTCTCCAGGGACTTCCCTCGGCTGATCCTCTGGCTGGTGGAGCCGTGTCTCAGGGACCTGGAGGGAAAGAGGGGCGGTCAGGGTAACAGAGCTCTCTCTGTTCAAAGCACCATCACCAGCAACTCAAAGTGCTGCTGCTAGTTATTAATAGTTACCAAAAGTTTTATCAGCAAAGAAAAAATAAATAGTAGCATCCTGTAACCGCTGCATGTGTGAAAGTAATACAGTGCATGCATGTGTGTGTGACTGTCCAAACACTCTAGGTATCCAGGTAGATGATGTGATAGATGTATATGTCCATGTGACTGGTTGTTGACAGATATGCTCTCCTACTGCAACTTGCCTGTGCTCCTGGCATGTGTGTTGTGAATGTGTCCTCCTCTCGATATGTATACATGACAGTGCCTGACTTGTGTTCTTGGTGAATAGGATGTGAATATATGATTTTCTAAACTCCTAGTGGATGCGATGTGAGTATATACATACCTGACCTGCACTCCTGGATGATGTGACATGACGTGAATATGTCAATCCGTCAACTGCACTGTTAGTGGATGTGATGTGGTACGATCTGATGAGTTTCCATACTCCTAATGGAGGTACTGTGATATGATAGATGAGTGGATATGATGCGTGTATGTGTCAGACCTGCGCTCCTGGCGGATGTGGTGCTGCACACTCAAGATGGATCGCTCCTTGGCCGGCTGGCCCTCAAAGGAGCCACTCAGCATTCGCTGCCTGGTGCAGGCCCTGTGATAACACAGACAGACAGTCACATGACCCACTGACTCACGCGGCAACACACGCCTAGAACGTCCTCTGTGTAGCACCTGTCTGAGCACCTGTGGTTCCTCTGGTCACACTGGAATGTATGGATCACAGGAGCAACACGTCTGGAGCTTTATGTTTTCCACCCTCAGGCTGATTTGTCATTGCCGTGTCCCTCCCGCCCGGAGGAGCCGGCGTCAGCCTCGCCCTTCTGCCCCTTTCCGCGCTGTCCCCTGGAGGAGCATCCGACACACCGGCAAGGGGATGCGGATGCATTATTCATCCCGGCGCTCAGACACAATGAGCACAGGGGCCATAAATCGACACCCCCGGCGCACGCGCGTGATTACTCCATCAGTTACAGCCACACTTAAGGCTTCCTGTCTGACGGCCATTAATTGCCGAGCCATGTAGCAGAGCCCGGCGGATGACAGCGTGGGCTTCGGGGGGGATGCGGCTCTGTCGTTTATAGGGCTCTGCGCCTGATTGGTAGTGCTCTCATTTGGGGTGTGTGCGTGAGCAGACGGAGGGGCAGACGGCTGGGCGCATGGGGAAATGGGTGTTGAGTACTGATGAGCTGTGTGAGGACCAGGGCGGGGCGGGGCTGGGCTGGGTGGCAGGGGCTGAGGACTTGCTGCTACTGCTGACACGAGCCCATTACAGGATCCATGATTCACAGTTTGATCATTTCATACAGCTAAAAGCACCCCTGTTCTGTCTAGATATATCGCTGTTGTCAGATTGTGTGACTAAGTAAGATACCTGGGTGATGAACATCATTCCATACTCAGAACTCAGGCGTTAAGCACTAGTAGATGTCAAAAAGCAACTCTAATACTCAGCTGAATGACATGAGTGAAATATACTGCTATCAAGCATTTTTGTTTTCATGTGTCCCTTCTGGCTTTTGGAACAATACATAAAATGGACAAACTTTGGGCAATTAAAAAAATACATACTAATGAAAATAACACTACAGTGCATATGAACTACACATTGTGAACCAATCCACATTATGCTGACTCAGGCTGGTGTCACACAAAAGAAAAAGGAGGGTCTTTGTGATCTGCACACATACTACAAGACAAAGAACTCACCGCAGAATTTTATTGATAGTCGTTTCCTTTTCAAGGAGATTCCGAGCACGGATGCTGAAGATCGATCTCCGTAGCTTTGAAGATGGGCAGCACAAGGGAAACAAAGGATTGAAGTAGTTTGCAGAGTAACGTGCAATAGTGTAATTTATTGTTCAGGAAACTTGTACTAAAACTGGTGGGTTGCAGGGTCAAATCCCAGGTGGGGCACTGCTTTGGTACGCTAAAGCTGAGTGCTTCAGTTTACCCAGCTTTATGAATGGATGATATGGGAAGTATAAGCCATAGGTTACCCTGGGTAAGGGTGCCGGTTTACCAAATTTATAATGTAAAATTATGTAATAATGTAGGCCAAGCCTGTTGTGCTGGAGGTCGCTCTGGATAAGAGCATCTGCTAAATGCATGTAATATAATGTAATGTAAAGCCTTTGTGACACTATAGGAAAAAGTAAGGATACAATAACTGAGAACAAAGTCTGTGCATTTCCAGTTGTTGCATCCCAAATAAACTCCTTGTCCAACCAAGACCAGCTGGTCTCAGTTGTGACTGGTACCCAGCCTTTGGAATGCCTCAGCCTTCAGCCAGCTCTCACTGTGAAATAATGCTCCAACTTTGATAGCATTAGTGATGCAGAGAGAGAGTGTGTGTGTGTGTGTGTGTGGCGGCGGGGGGGGGGGGGGGGGGGGGGGGGGGGGAGCACTTTTCTCTTTTCAAGCCCATTTGTCCAGATTGAAACTCTCAGGGTAGCGCTTGGAGCGGTCTCCATGCTCAGAGCCCATCAGGCTTTGTGTTGTTTTGAAGAAGGACTAGAGTCAGACAGTATTTATGAAATTAGTAGTGAAAAAGAAACAAAACTGTTATCTCTTCAATATCTGACATTACTCCACAGCTCTTCTAGAACTGATCTAACATGGTGCTTCTGTCAGAGCCTTTACTTTCCCTGTGGTTTATTTTCAAGTGTATACTGACTTTTTACAAAAGAAACATCAAATCAAAGCTGCATTTAGATATTCATATTAGATGATTATTTTGACACAAACTACTGATATTTCCAGATAAACTTCCAATCTCTCTGCGAGTACCCACACAATGGCATGCACTGAAGTCATTCAAAATCAAGTTTTTCTTTTTATGCATTGTCATAGCAATTCTCATGGACCTTCAGTCTTCATTCTAGCGTTGTCTTTTTAAACACAAACAGCCAGGATGACTTCAGCTGCAACTGTAGGCTTCTGCAGAGGAGGAGGGGGCATGTGAAATGAACAGAATGTGAATCTCATGGGCTGGGAATGAAAGCTGCCACTTTTCACATTAACCTGCCAGTTCCAGCCTGTCATATCAACTGAGCACCAAATAAGCACACTTACATAAGCAACAATTCAGCGCTACCCCCGTGAATTTGATCCCCTTTTGATCAACATCTAAAAAGCTCAACGGCACTCCATTCCTTCAGTAAAACAGCAATCACTTACACTCGGCTCAGAAACGTCTGCTGCTGGGAGTTGTGAAAAACTGAAACACCTGACGCTGCACTTTTAATTTCAATCATATGCAGATGTTCCTTTTTTAAAGGAACATGCCGTAATGATGCAGGTTTTCAGGTCCATGTTGTGGACTACTGCTAGATTCAGGAGCCAGTTCCTGGATGAGAGTCCTATATGTACCCTTGAGGGAAGCATTTTACCCTAATGGTTGCAGCGAAGCCCTGCTGTGAGCATGGGACACATGTACAGTAAGCTGTAAAGAAAATGCAAGCACTGTAATTTTCCCTGGATAAGACGGCCATTTCAGCCAATGAATAATGCAACGGGATCCTGCCTGACTTCCGCAGGCTTTCAGCCATATTCCCTCTGAAATAATCATCACTTGCTTCCCTCGCCAACATGTTAGCATCCCCCATGGACTCCTTCAATCCTACATGGTGCAGTGGAACAATGTGTTTAGCTTGTGCTGTAGCTTGCCATTCATAGTTCTGACAGGGCCTGCTAAAGAGGTAGTAGCAAAAAGTACTGACCAGAAATATTATGGCCCTGTGACTTTCAAAAAGATGGCTTTTATAATTGCTTTTTTGTTTTCCATTGGGGGTTGTTAATTTCAAGACCTATCTTTCAAATAAAAAACCTAATTATATTAATAAAAAAATCAAAGTTTATTATTGGAAATAATTGCTTGCTTGTTTACCTGCTTCAGAACTGTAATTTATTTTCCGGAAAGATAAAACAAAAAAAAAAAAAAACGTGGAAATAACCGATTTGGTTGTCAAGGAGACATATTATAAGGAGAGTAGAGAGAAGGAAGGCTGTGTATGGAGATGCAGTGGCGTGGACTGTCCCAGGCAAAGGCTACCTTCTGATCCATATATTTGTTCTCTTCAATGGCAGACCTCTTGGAGTGGTCACAGGAGGAAGAGGAGGCAGACGGGAGCCTTCGGAACAGACAACTGGTGTCCTGCTGCTGGCGATCGATGAACTGCTTCATGAAACTCTCTCTGTGGGATACACACATGTACACATAAACACACATACTGAAACACACACACACACACACGAACACACACACACACACACACGAACACACAAACGCACACACACACAAACGGATGTACAGACACATGCACAAAGTGCAAAAACATGCACACACAGACACAAGCACACACAGACACATGCACACATGGATGCAAACACGTTTACAGACTTCACATGCATACCCAGACACACATTCATGCATGCAAACGCATACAAACACATGCATACATGTGTACATGCACATATACAGCACACATAAACACACACAGTACACACAGAAATGCACGCACAAAACCATATATAGATGCATAAGCGTACAAACACAGACACACAAACATTGTGATCAACATACACAACAGAATTCTAAACCAGATGCTATGCGGGAGAATCAATAGTATTTTGAGATGATGGTAGCAAACACACAGCTGTGCTCCAGCACTTTTTTATTTCCCCTTGTCTCACCTGAGTTGAAATACAATCTTTCAAAATCCAGTTTCATCAATTAAAAAAAGAATGTGGCTGCATTCCAGAAAACCCTTTAAGGCCACTCTTTTCACCTGCCTTAGGTGGGAGGGGTGCAGTGGGAATATATACATCTTAAGTTCCACAGGGGGCAGCATTGTTTACTCTATAGAACTTACAAACCCACAAATTTATAGCATGGCCATCTATTGATTTAGATGGTCAACACTCACACAGTATATACAGGGAAAAGAATGTAATGCAGCCTTATGTAGAAAGCTGGACATTAACACTTAAATGGATAGAAACTCAAAATAAGTGACTTCATCAGAACTAAATTTAAAAAACTAAAATGACCACAGCAGTGCCTGTTAAAAATTCAGCTATTCCATAAACAAAGCTGAAGAAGTCATAAACACAGCTGTGTGATTAGTGAAAGTGCTGTAACCACTCAGATCTGAAAGACTGCCTCCCGGCTCAGAGCTCTGCTCCGCACCTGATCCTGGGGACGGTGAAGTCGGACGGCAGCTTGGAGATCTTCACCATCTGAGGCCTGTTGGGGAACTTCTCGAAGATGCGCAGGCGCAGTGGGAGTTTCTCCTTGGTGTCGGCGTTGGCCTCGCTCTGTTTCAGCTGCACAGGAAGACATCAGAAGAGAGCGGGTATAATTACACCAGATGCCCACAGGAGCACAGCGATGGTCTTAAAGTGAGACTCCACCCAAAAAGTCCAAACTCACTGTCCGACCTTGAACACCGTTACTGTTGGAGGGATGTCTAGTGTTGGTATATGGCAGTGCTGACTTTTTCTGAAGCATCAGCTCTTTATACCATGTGCAGTCCTCAGTGCAAATGCCTGGTTATCTATATGGACTGAGACAGTTCCACATAAAAGATACCAAATATCCCTTTTGATGCCAAATATCCCTTACGCTGAATACAAATCACTTTTCTGTAGAGATGAATGTCTTGCCAAATGATCCGTCTGTTGATTGTCAACAATCACATTACTTGTTTTACTTTGTGTAACTACAAATGCAAGTCAAGTTGAAGTTTCCCCTCTCACCCAAACAAAATAGGAAAAATCAAGAGTTTGGATACCCCTGCAGAAACAAGCACTCTAATATTAACAATAGTCAAGGTCAGATAACCTTTAATGAACAGAATCACTTTAAAAGATACAAATTGTTTCATGTCTGCCAGACAAAGGCATACTGTAGAGTGGAGAGAAGGGAGAGAACACTGCGTGGAAGAAGAATATTTCAAGTGTCATTAAGCACGTCTGGCAATCTGACAGCCATGCATTAGGCTGCTGTGATCTGGCATGCTTTGAGTTTCTTTGAGTTAATAAGCTCTCCAAAGGTCTAGAAGACTTATCGCATCATAACCCTTAATCTGTATGGGCCTCTGTCCAGTCAAAGCAGGATCTCAAGATGATTAGGTTTGGTACCTGAGCATTAGGTACCCGGAGTAGGATCTCTACACTGTACATTTTTTCTGTGCTCAATAGGTATGCTTAAATTGAACCATAAAGATTCTTCATCTACATTATCTGTGACATACCACATTTAATCATCATAAACATATAATGCAGTCCCAATGGTGCTTACACAAAATGTCAGATTTCACTGGCCACCGGAGCCATGCTTACACAAAGGACACAGTTTCCCAGCCAACTTCTTTTTTTTTTAATATAAATTCCTTACGCTCAGTGACACTGTCATGGGTAATGGCTTCAAAAGAATTTACAGAGATCCTTAATAATTAAAAAATAAATACAAGGAAATGCTCTGCATATAAATTGATAATGGTGCAGGGAAAAATAACTCTCATTAATAAATAAACCAATTAGCATGCCACAAGCACACACGGCTCGAAAACATAAAATGTAAAGCCATGTTGTGTTAAAAGCTGCTATGACACAGTGCTGCCTGAAGATGGAAGCAGCACACAGACAATTGCCACCCTCCCAACAGAGCAGAGGGACTTATTTACACGGTAAAAACATGGCTATAGGAATAGGGAAAAATAAACCTAAAAGGTTTTTATTTCCTGTTTCCACAGAGGTTCAACACACATACCCACACAGACACCCACACAGACATGTACACACATATATATGCGTATATTTGTGTAATGCTTAACATATTTGCACCCCAGAGAGATCATATATATGTAGATGTTATTGTGTGTGTGTGTGTGCGTGTGTGTGTATGCACAACACTTACAGTACCAACTAGATAGACAAAAGGGCACTCAAATAATGGAGCCAGTTATACCAATTTAATTACATATGAAAGCGGCTTATTGAAATTCTCTGCATGAAATTCTCTGTCTGGAAGCTTGTAGATAAAACTGATGGATCTCTGATTAGGGTGAAAGCTGCCTAAATTTGGCTTTCTGTTGAACGCTTATCATTTGAAACATGCACACGAGCCAGAGCTCGGTTCTGCCAGCCTTCACATGGATGGCTGGAAACCTTCTGGAAACAGGAACAGATTGGAAGAGAGTCCCCTAGGGGAACGGCATGAAAAGGAGAAAATGCACATATATCCATCGCCTCCATTCCAGTCCAGGTCGGCTAGGATTGGGGCAGGGTGAAGCAGGCATTTAAATGCCTAAGGTTTGCCTAAAATGTACACTACACTCAAGCAGAATTACTTAATTGAATTATTTTTTTATGGCATTCATTTTTTTTATGTTTTTATGAATGAAAAAATGAAAGAAAGCTCTTTTCCCATTATTGTGAGTCAGTGTGGTTAACCCTAGACACATAAGCACTGAGTGTAGAGAGCTTTCAGGAAGAGTACCATCACGGTGGACACCGCTGGGCATGAAGCACCATTGTAGGACTTGGGTATCTGCAGAGAGAGGCGGTTTGCAATGGGAAAGGTACCACTGGGTCTTTGGGTGTTCCAATCATCAGAAGAGGCCATTGACCCTCTGCATCAATATCTTATTGAACCTCAGTTTGATCTGAAAGCCCTTGACAATGGCTTAGAAAGAGGTCCAGTGTATTTACCCCTGTGACCTGGGTTCAATCTCCTATACATCAACCCTATCCTCCAGAGTCTGACACACTTGGAAGGTTTTATCCAAACACTATTTCCCACCAGAGGAATTCCAGCCTATGAACATCAACATGAACCGAGTCTACAGAGGATTTGTGGTGTAGTAGTTAAGGGGACTCTTTTTGTCGATACATTTGTAAAATGAATATCTGAGTGGAGCTTGAGAGCAATCTTAGGTCTTCTGGGAAAGTCAGTAAGTGTCTGAAAATGAATCCTGGGGGAAGAGCTTAGTCAGATATAGCAATTAAACAGCAACCCATGGGGCATTAGGGAGCTGATTTATAAATGGTTAGTGTGTCCAACTAAACACATTTCCTGAGTTTTATTTTATCAGGGTGCCATCCAAGATGTCTTTTCAGTTACCAGCAATGTCAATTTTGTCCATGTAGTACTTACATTTTACAAGGTACTAGTACTACACTAGAATGTATCCTACAATGCTTCCCTCTTCCATTGATGGTCATTTTCATTGTGGACAAGCTGATACAAAAGAAAATGCATTCACTTAATCACATTTATTCATTCACTCATTCATTTATTTATGCCTGGAAAGCATTTCAGAAGTTCTTTCAAAAAAAATAAAAACAAGCTGAAAGCAGACTTATGGTGAAACACCCAAGGAAAGGCAATCCCTGTATATGTATAAAACGGTCAGAAATAATATGAATGTCCCTCACAAGCAAGGTCTTCATATCAGTCATCCGCAACAATATGTCAGCAGCCAATAACATCAGTCAAAAGGAGCAAGGCTGTTTCAGATAAGGGAGAAGATGCATTGATCACATTTTCACACAAAGACAAATCCTTGAAGAGTCAGATGAATGCAACTGCACTAACTTACTTCACAAACTGAATCCACCAGGATTCCCTTCAGAAAACCCTGCTCTCTTAGGGAATTGCTCAAAATATAGTGAACATTATACAATTTTTCTACTGCAATGGTACACAAGGTAATCTGAGACTGCTGTCTCACATATATGGGGCCAGACAAGACTGCATCCAAATATATTGCCATTCTTCTTTACTGTTGCCACAATGTTGACATCATCACTATCTCCAGTCACCTGAAAGTCATGGTGTAGTAAACCTGCAGAAAGACAGAGCTTGGAAACAAAGTGATTGCTGGTAAAACAAAATTGCTGAAAATTAATCATGAATCAAAAGACTCAATAAAATGTGTCACCATCCATTACAAAGTCATGGTCATGGAAGATTAAAAAACACCTTGAGAGGAGTCAACATTCAAAAGTCATAGAATCACCAAAGCTGATAACTCTTTTGTTATGCTAAAAACGTAGGAAATCAAAAGATTTTTTTTAACAGCAATGAATTCAGCATGCTGCTTCATGTCTGCAAGTGCTGGACAATGGCCAGAAAACACCCAGACCAAATGCCTGAACAGGATTTCCGGAACTTCCTGGCCCAGACAGATCCCAAACCAGAGCACAAACAAAACCCTGCTTATCCAAACGGAGGGGGAAATGGCTGGTACATGCGAGTAGAATAGCACTAAGTGCACAGCGCACATCAGCTCTTCACTGGACACTAGGCAGTAAGATGGGTCCAGGATATATGGAGGAGAACAGTGAAAAAAGGAGAGAAATGTGGCCTGACATGGGAGACAACTCAAACTGAACCTTAAAAAGCTGAAAACAAAAATAATGAATTCAATGCATTCTATCCTCTCTCTGTGCGCCCTGGAGTTTTCCGTGAAACTTAAAAACTGCTGTAGTCATCTTTACCTGCATTACATTTCAGGAGTTAGTGTTCTGTTCTGAAGCTGCTCCCCATTTATTTTTCGGGACGACTGCATTGTTTAAGAGCATAAGTTTGAACCCCCGGTCCCCAAGGCCCCAATCAGTGGGCTCCACTTGGCGGGACTGCCTCAGCTGAACGCTCCACTCTGCACCATAGTCTGATTAGCTTTCTCTATTCCAAAAAAGAACAGAGCGCAACAGAGAGAGCACGCACTTGCGGCTGGCAAAGTCACCATTTACATGCATGTATAAATAGATAAACAGTGAAATCAACAAGGTTCCTATTTGCTGTCTCCTGTTCATTCACATCCATATTTATTGAAATGGAAATCTGAACCAGTCCAAAAATAAGCGGTGGTACTGTATTTTATTTGAACTAACTTCATGGAAGGATGATATGAAAACCATTGGTCCAATCTACCCTGTTCCTGTATATTTTATTCTTAGATGGGATGGCCTAATGTAACTGTTGAGGTTGATCACAATGAACATAAACAGTCCTAGCTAGATGTAAAGCTTGTTAAAAATCAGTTACCTGATATCAGATTTCAAATATGAAGAGAAACCACAGCTCACTGACCCATAGTTGTGCCATGATGACAAAATAAGTAAATAATAAATAATAATAAAAAATAAATAATAATTCATTTAACATGAACGCAAATTGACTGTGTGATGTAGCTCACCTCCAAAATGCTAATGATTTCACATTTGTGCAGTATTTACTAAAAGTGATCATGCAAATACCACTAGCCTCAAACTATCCATTGCACACCCACTATCTGTATTTGTGAACTTGCAACAAATTTCTATTGAACACAAAATAGCAAAGGACAAGGACAAATGCCAATCAACAGAGCTGGAAATACTGATAACAAGAAGCGAACAAACATACTTTCAAAATAGCATTTGACAGGCAATTGTTAATGAGTTAAATTTGATAAGCGAAACAAATAACAGCCCCTGAGCATACAATAAAAATGGTATCTACTTGAGGAGAAACACCAAGCAAAGAGTTGCGATTGGTAAAATGTACTGTATTAAATGTGTTGTGGGCTAAATTGCTTGTATATTCTGTTCTGAATCTTACTTCAATTGTCAGGTTGTTCATTTCAATGAAATCCATGGTACATGGAATGATATAATACTGCTCTCTCCAATTTTCAAATTTACACAATGATTTCAGGACACTTCAGATAAAACTGAAACATCCGTATCAATAACCTTTTGTGATCAATAACAAAATGTGCTTGTAAATTTTTGTATTCTTTAAAAAAAAAAATCCAACAATCTTTCTTTTTGCTTGTCACAATGTGCATTGTTGAATTGATCCATGGTCTGGCTTGACCTGACTTTCTCAAAAAGCCAGACGGGGACTAGGGTAACTGTAACAGCATTCAATAAAGCATGTGAGCACCCTGCAATTATAGAGGTGACTGCTTCTGCTGAATGAGACTCTGGGGTCTTCTGAGGAAAAATATGAAAACAGAGAGGGCTTTTCAATTACTGTGTTGTTGGCACAGCCCTGTGCTGGACAAACCTGTCAGCTCCTGGCTGATAACATTAGATGTGAAATTACCATTTATTCCACAGAGCTAGTTCTCAACATGCACAAGGTTTCTCTCATAAGGTGGAGAAGCACTGAAGAAAGTTTTCCTTTGCTCGGTTGGCAAGAATGTTTTTAAACATTCCAGAGGCATCAGTCTGAAGCAAAAGGTTTTCAGTAAGGTAAGGTGGACTATCAGCTAACTAAGGTCTTGTGTAAAACCAAAACATGTGGATGTACTTGAACAAAAAGAACAATGCTTAAGCCAGACTTTGAAGTTAACATTAGACATTGTTAACCACTCTTCCCAATATTTATGTTTTGGATTTTTGATCATTTTATCCACAGCATTAAATGAGATATCAACAGAAGAAAAAGGACTTCTTATTTCTGCCTTGTGAAGGAGCACATTAACGTCTACCTCGCAAACCTTTTAAGCTGTGAAAGTTTGCATCATATCTTCCTGTGTATGTACACACATGCAGATAATGAAATGGTTGTATTCAGTGTCCTCTGAATCTGTATCTGTGCTTCACTTTAACAGCAGGGACAAACATCATTATTTACAATGGCACCAACAGGCAAATATTATGAAGAGTAGTAGTATATAGACAATTAAACCAGTCAAATTTAAAAATACATCCATCAATTAACTTTTGCAGACAAAATAAATAACTTTCAATATAACTAAAAGCTAGGCAACTAAATGACGAGGGAAATAAATTTGTGCACTTCACTTGATATTATTTATTCATATACATATTTAGATATTGATCTATTTAGTTTACATATATTATTGGTTTTTATTGATATAATTTATATGTTTAAACCTACATACAGTGGGCACATTTTGATTAAGAATGATAACTGCCAAGCAAAATTCGATCAATAGCTGAACAAAGCTACCAAAATGTTTTTGAAAATAAAATATGGTAGTCTGTTCGCAAAGGGTTTTGGCAAATGCAAAGAAAGGGAACTGTTGCAGCAATAGCCCATGATAAATCTCATTATATCTTGCAATGCCTTACTTGACATGAACTTTTCATGGTTTTCAAGTGCTTCCGCAATGATTTTGCATAACTGGGAAGTGATTATCCTATAGCTGCATATGGTCGAAGCCTCAAATGCAGTTCAAATACAAGCAGAGATGGTAGCATGTTCCTCAAACAAAGCAAGTTTAATGCATAAGGAACGGATATTGTAGGACAGGCAAGTGGGAGCAATCAGTGGTGGGACCATGGTGCTTCAAAAGGTATATAAATGGGGGCCGAAGCCCTGCCCCCAGCAGAGTGTGTTATGATTGAACGTGTGAATGAAACAGTAGGCGGTGGTGGCATTGCAGGAGGGGGACCGTGTTTCTAGTTACGACTGCTGCGATGAAGCAGGGATACAGTTCCATTAACACACACCATAACATGTGAGGCTCTGCAGGTAAGGCCTTCAGACACATTAGGGTGATCTATTCTCCTCGTTTTCCTCGCGTTTGCTGCAATTTCACGCCTGGATGAAGCACACATTAAGGATTTCCCCTGCCATGTCTGATTGTTTCCCAGGCTGTCTTGCACCAAGTAAAAAATATAGTAACATATACAGAGAATAGCCTTTTATTACTGATCAACTGTGCTAATATTTGAAGCAGGCACAAACACACCCTTAGGGAGACTGTTATTTCCATTCATCAAGACTAACAGAATAATATGCCTTATCAGCAATTCTGATTTGATGCAGGATTTATACAAAATTCTTACTGGACCACAAACACAGCCTGCCTCCCAATTTAAAACCATTTTCAGTTGACTAAAATGAGAATAACAATTCATAGGTTACAATACACGCATACATGCCCATACATGTCCATGCATGTCCATATATAAACATCCATCTGAAAATCATGTAAACTCTCTCCCTCTGCCTATCTGTGGTGTGGTAAAACATACACATTCAAGGTGATGGCACCTCATTGGACCTTAATTTTCTAATAATCTGGATAGCAATGGTATGTGAGGGGGGTGAGGCAGAGGAGCTGACACAGGGCTGCCAGTAGGGCCATATGGGCAACAGGTGGCATCATGACATGGGCATTTTATTGAGGAGAGTGGAGACTATGCGCAGCCTCTTTATGGAAAGAGACAGATTTGGCCCACCAGATGTGAAAGGAGCATGACTGTACCGTCTGCTGCTGGGAAGTAGGACCCTCAAAGCAGACGCCTCATCACATAATTTAGTTGGACAAAACAACATCGCCCGTCCATCAACATGGCGAGACGGAGAGCTCTGAAGAATGACCAACCTTCAGAGAATTACAGCTACTGTGTGACCACATACTGAAAAGACATCTGAGGGATGTCTTACATAGGTAAAAACAAAGGAGACACTTGCCATGTGTACACTTTCCATAGACTGCTGTGCATTCACTCTACATTCCTTTGGCTTTTCTCATTGTGATGATGATTATCTCCATATGTGCTGTTCAAACATGGCTCAGAGATGCACATGCATAGCACCATATGTTCTGTTTCATCGTGACCCTCAGAAGTGCTCTGGTATGAGGCACATCACTGATACCAACCTTAGATAATAAGGCTTCCTCAGCTTCCACACATGTGGGATTTAAAACTATGAACTGCTTACAAATGTATTAAGAAAAGAAGTTTGCGTAGGAATATGCCCGTGAGAAATGAATATCCATTATTAAATCACTTACGTGCTCAGCGGATGTTTTTGTCCACAGTGACTGCCAATGTTCACAATTGCACACGTTCAGCAACCCACTATACAGTACACAAGCATACTGTATGTCCCCTTTAAAACATCAAGGTATATGAAGGAAAAGCTCCTGTGAGCAATGTTTTAGAGTCACATCTGGTCCCCTGTGTAGAACGCTGCCCCCACAGCACGTGCTCCAGAGAGGCAGCCTGAATGATTTACGAGACTCGGCTGTGAACAGCCGGATCAAGAGCTGGTCAGGCGTATCTATCCTCATTAGCGGAATGCAATTAAAAGACTTTCATAAATGTGAACGGCCTCTTTAATAACAATAGATGCTGAGTACTCGGGGGACGATGGTGACCTGATGAATGGGTGCACACAGGTAACCTCGCTCAGGACAAAAACACCCCATCACTTCTCATTATCTGTGCAGACAGTGGAGCGGGCTCGGTGCCAACCTCTTTAGCCAGTGCACCTGCAGCCCCTAGCAGGGTTCAACAGTGCAACTCATTAAAGGGCACCGAGGGTACTTCTCCAAAAACTGTATCACGAGTTTACATTATGGCTATTATTTTGCATTTAAAGATCGATAAGGGATTTAAGTGATTTTAGATTCCACTTCAGCTAATTGCGCTGCCTTCAAGAACTGTACATATATTATGAAGTGAAGCCCAGGGAGGGTACTTGCTTAGACTTTCCAAAGATGTACTAACACTCATTTTTTTTTTACAACCACTGATTTACAAATGCTTCAAATATACTCAGAGAATGCGATACATATATTTTCCAAATAAATTGTTCTTTTTTATACGCAATATACAAGGAGCACTTCAAAAAACTTTAATGACTCAATATTACTGTAAATTCATGAGCAGTGGCACCCCTAAACGGTCTGGTGCCCCCTTGCTGAGGAGCAATTAACAGGCAAAAGCCCTGCATCCTGTGTCATCCATCATGGCCCGGCTGGCAAAGAGTGTATTGATCGTCGGCTCGTCTGGCTGGAATGAGCTGGCTGAAGTGAGTGGGAGAGCAACGGGAACGGAGCTGAAGTGAGCAAGAAAGGAATGAGAACGGAGATGGAGTGAGTGGGAGAGGAGCGGGAGCAGAGCTGAAGTGAGTGGGAAAGGACTGAAAGCAAAAGCTGAGTGAGTAGGAGAGAACTGGGAGCGGGGGATGGAGTCAGCGGGAAAGGAATGGGAGTGGATCTGAGTGAGTGGGAGAGGAGTGGAAGCGGGGTTGGAGTGAGGGGCAGAGAAGTCAGAGTGGAACTGGAGTGAGGGGCAGAGGAGTGGTAATAGAGTTGGAGTGAGGGGCAGAAGAGTAGAAGTGGAGCTGGAGTGAGAGGCAGAGAAGTGAGATCTAGACTGAGTGGGAGAGGACTAAGAATGGGAATGGAGCTGAACTGAATAGAGAGAAAGGGGAGCAGAGCTGAAGTGAGTGGGAGAGAAATGGGAATAAAGCTGAAACACTCTTGGAAAACAGCACACCTCCTTTTAGGACTGAATGGAGCGGAGCTGAATGGAAGCTGATGAGGTCATCAATCACAGCCCTGCAGGACAGAGAAGAAGACCCTACAGTCTGGAGGCCTCTGGCGAGATGATTTCAAGGGTGACAGCACAAGACATTTTTTATCAACACGTTGAAATGGAGCAACTGACCTCTGCCACTTATGCTTCTTTTCATCCACTAAAATTATTAAACAGACTGAAAAGACGATGTTTCATATTTTAAAGTGCAGCATTTGAGAAAAGGTCCAAAGGTCTAGTCAATGTGAATTCACGTAATTTTAAATTTAAATTTCAAATTTAAATGGTCAGCAGTGAGCTTACTTTAATGAGATGCATTCTCTTCTGTACAGCAGTGTGATGCCCGTACAGCTTCACTCAAACTATGACAGACAGGAAAAATACATTCCAGCCTTTTGGCTCAAACAACACTCAAAGACAGTCATATAGTATGACAATGACACTAAAAGTCGACAACTACAAAATACACAATTTCTATAGAGTTTTTCAGTCTGCTGCAACACTAAATCATGAATACACATAAGCTTCCTGTCCTCCCCAGACTAAGCGAACTTCTACTAGCAACTGAGGGAAAAAGGGCCCATTGTTTCCCTGTAATTTAGTATCTAATGAGCCATGTTAGTGCTGCACAGGCTATAAACTCCCAGACCACTTAGTGCAGCACCTTTGCCACCTGAGAGTCGGCCTGCCAAGGTGCCGAGCGCGGCGCAGGTGCGGCGGAGCGTGGAGGGGAACCGCACTGTTCCTCACTGTTTTCTTGTGGCAGAGAAATAAAAGCACTGTTAAGGTGACATGGAGGACAAGTGCGTTCCCCACATACTAATGCAAAACTCTACACTTAGAGCGGTGTGCGGAGCGTTCAGCATAAATTTGTATTCGTTATGTGAAGCAATTGAACAAAACCATTGTGGAGGCAGGCTATTGTGTAACACCTGGCTTCTGATGTGTCATGAGCTTAAAGTCCTGTCATTCATACAAAGCAAACCAAAAGAACTTTCTTATCTCCTTTGTTTTCTAGGTTATGTGCGTGCTTTCTTTTTGTGAAAATATATGGTTGAACATTAAGATACATCCTTAAATACAATTTCTATGGCATGTATTCAATGAAATGATTTACAAGCTTAGCTAGCTTGCTTGTGTGCCTTGCTAGCAGGCTGGCAGGGATGAAATGCTGTTTAATTTTAGATCAAAAAGTCTAGTCTAGCTTTGCAACTTAAGACAGTGTTAAGCTAATTATTTAGTAGTCACATATGGCCATTAGAAAATGAAACTGGTTTGCATAGGTGGAACAAATTAAACAAGGAACTAATGTGACAATGTTTTTGGGTGAAACAATTTTCAGTGTCATAATTAAATTGCATGACTAAATTAAGAATGGTCTATTAAGTTTCACTACAAGCTATTGATTCTGTCCATTCCTTTATGCACTTTTCCTCCACTCTGTACTGTATGTATAATTAGTTTTTGACATAACATGGCCCACACTATCGCACATGTAATTTCATAAGCTCAGGACAAGACTCAGCTGACTAAACAGGAATATAACAATTAAGAAAATCAGGAACTCTTGCTGATGGTCCTGTTATGCACTAGTTTCTGCACAAGGTAAATGACAATGGTTACTGCACAAGGCTACTTGACAATCGTGGATTCATCAGGTTTTCATTTAAAAGCAGAAATACAGATGTCTCGACCTCTTTGACTTTTAGAGTTCTGCTGGGGTTGTTCCTACTTGCTTCCTGTGTGGTGTCACATCAGCCTCACTGCCATGAGAGAAGCTCTTTTCTGCAGATGTCTGTGAAATGCTTTCATTGTACTGTCACAGGAAGAATGGATCCAAGTGAAGTTTTATTACATTCACTTCAGTGCTTTCTGTCAGTTTTTTTTCGATAGTGGCTCCGTCTCAGATGTGCCTTTGACAGAAATATTTTCAAGCAGATATTTCTCTCATTTCTAAATTGTAACGTGTTGGGCATACCGTTGTCTGGATGTGAATATACAGCAGAACACATTTTAGATGTCCACTCCCAGTGGCCCATTTCTGAGTAGGAGTATAAACTATAGTAAACAACTAAAATTGTAAATTGTCTCATCGACTAAGTAGTGTATTGACATGAGTTTTGAATGATGTTTCCTCTCAATACCCATAGCATATTAGATGTAAACTCATTTTTATTAAATAACAAAAAGTAACTACCACACCTAAACCTAAATCTCAGGTTCCATGATCAATGAGCAGTATTGAGTGTTAGTGCTAAATTAAAAGGATGCTGAAGTGGACAGAGAAATGAAATAACGATCAATATTCCTTTCTCTCCCAAGGACATGAAATAAGCAGTCGCGTTTGTGGGGGGGGGGAAAAAGGAGACAGGAAATGGGCGGGGCCCATCTCCTGGCCCACGCATCATGTGCCAAGCATCACGTTGGCAGCTGGCTCTGTTGCCAGGGAAGGGACGTGACTGTCACAGCGGAGGGGAGACGGGAGCACGGCTGACAGACAGCCTGCTGCTTGCCCGCTCTCTTCGGGGCCCTGGCCTCTGCATTGTCTGTGCCCTGTCGCACTCCTCTGGGGCTCTCTGACTGCAACCAGATGTGCTTTGTGCTTTCAGTAAAAAAAAAAAAAATCACTGTGGATCAAATGTACAGTCTCCTGTGATAATAATTCTGCTTTTGCCAGCTTAAATTCCTGGGAAATTGGAAGCAGCTAACTCAATAGCGCTGGCTGCATCGGAAGAGAATTCCATTTTCGAGTTCTATGTATGAGTTTTCACAAGCTCTTCACAGCTGTGTTTGTAAACCTGATACGGGATTGGGAATTTCTCAGAGCGGTGATCCATCACTCAGGTCCCGGTCTGCTAATGCACGTGTGGACCCGCCCTGTTTCTAAACCACACGGCTAAAATAACATTAGTACAAACACAGACCCCTCCTCCTTCTGAGGTTAAACGATTAAATCTAAGACAAAATGCATGACAGTTGACGTGGGAAGCCTGTTCACTAGATGGCAGTGTGGTTAGATGTAACGTTCGCATCTAAACAAAAAGCTTAGCAGCACTCCTCCGCTTTTCAAAGCCTGTGCTGAATAACATCTGCATCTTTTCTGATAGTGTGTGCATAGCCGTGTGATGAAATATCCTCAGGTTCACTATGAACCTTTCCTATGCATCTTCTCTCTATTAACTCCATACATACACACACACACACACACACACACACACACACAATGTAAACAAAAGCACAACCACATCCCAACTCCATGCAGTCTGCTCCATGTTCTCTATATTGGAAAGAACATATGGTACCACTCTGCTGCTTTCACTGTACAGACTGAGGGCTATGTACCCCCCTCAAGTCCCACAACATATTATGTGTTTCAGTGGTTTCGAAATCATTTCCTAAAGAATGCTTATATTCATTACATTGACTTTCAATGCCATGGGTCATTTAACCTCATCTGTCATGCCAACAGGTGAATGCTCCCTTATAAATGAAGAGGATGAAGATGATGAGGGAGAAAAGGACAGACTGCAGAATAGAGATGATTAGCAAATTACTCCAATACAGGGACGAGCTGATTCCTCCAGACCAGAGGACACCTGTTTTGTTATTATTGCTGGAGTTCATCAGAGCCCAGAGTTGCCTGCGCATGTTAATGATAACTTCTGACCCATTGCCACTCTACTGGCTGCCACCTCATTATTAATACCACCAGCATGAAAGTCAAAAACAACTTGGTTTCATTATTTACCCACACAAATATCAATCCCTGACAGTTCCTGCAAATGGAGTAGTAATGAATGCACCGCGGCATCATTCCTCTTTGATTTTTTTTCCTTACATTTTTATTTCCTCTCCTTAACAGCCTCTCTGGCCTGTTCCACATGACACAACAAGCTTGCCTGGAGAGGTGTCTGATGATAGCTGGGACCTTAAACTCAGCGCACGCCCGGCCACCTCCGGGGCCAACTTCTCCATTTGATTTTTGTCAGTGAGAGATAAATATTTCCCATATCAGTTTCGCCATACTTCCCTCTGCGGTTTGGCTTGTGGGCAGCTGCTGTGTGATTTGTCGACCGTCTAACATCCATCAATTTCTCATATCGGTCAAGGGAAAAACAAATTTAGACGACGGGCACATAAATTTGATACATAAATAAATGCGAAACAACTAGTGAGGTGATACGTTATGAGACGGAGGACCTGTCTCTTTGCCGACAGAAAAAGGCATTATTTCTCCCTCTAACTTTGTTACTTCTCTTTGTCTTTAAAATGCATGCTGCCAGCTCTATGGGGACTGCATTTGGAATACAGGCACTGTGGCTTACTGTGCCAGGGCCTGTTCAGTACCAGCGTTGTTTATGCATTAGCCTTGCATCTGCAGATTCCGATCATCGTTGATTAATTAGGCCTGAATGTGCCTGGTGTTAATGTAATTAGGCCTGACTAGACACCTGCAATACTTACAGGTATGGTGATAATCATAATCATGAACATGGGAAATCAGAAACAACTGGCAGGGTGCTGTGGGCGAGAGAGATTAACATTTAAGCTAATTTTGCAGAAAGATCCATCTAAGATCCATCCAAGCACAGAGTGAGTAACAGTCATATAGTCTTCACATTGCTATGAATGCTGTCATATTACATTTGTTTATGATCTGATGGTGTTAACTATATTTGATAAGTATTGATGCTCTGGTTTGGATCAAGGGTGAATCCTTCCACTTGTCAGAAAGAGGCTTCAGAAGAGCCTACTGTACGGTTACCTTCAAGACACTGGGGAACAGTTCAATTGACTGCAGGGTAACAGTGTGCAAAAACAAGGCAAAAATAAACACATATTGATTGCCCTCGCAACAGACTGCTCACTTCATGTGCTGCCTGTAGCAATTTGCTCTGAAAACTGGTCTTTGCTTGAGTCCTTTAATGCTTGTCATGTTAATGATGCGGATCATTAAGGAAGGCGTTTCGTAAAAGCTGGACACTGACTACAGTAATGAATACAATGCACAACACCCAAAGCAAGTGCCCTTATCAGAAACTTGATGGAAAAGGATCCGGCTATAGTAAAGAAAAACAAGGAAACATGGTTATGCACTTGATATGCAAATACGTGAAGTAGCTGCATGTTGACCTCCAAACCAGTTAGAGGTTTTATATGTAAAAATGCACTGAGCAATTTGTGCGAGTGCGACACGGCTATATAACGGCTTCTTGAAAAATCTACACTGATTATTCTACCAGTCTGGGTGCATGTTGCATGTAGATGAAGTGCCGTTTTTATAAGACATCATTATATCACACCATTAAAGTCTTATTACCATTTCTTTCACTGGCACTCAGGAAGAGAAACAACATCTACTGTGGATTACTGCCCACTCCCACAGAGAAGATCTAAATGTTGGCCTCATCCCATTTTTAATACAGTAGCTCGCACTCAAATAAAATTCAATGTGCCATCCATTACAAACTGTACCCCAACATCAAGGCTGCACATTCCTACACATTCTCTGCATGGATATAATTGTTAAAGTGCATTTCCTCACATCATCTTAGAGGACATTCTAACTTCAATTTCAATTCTTACAACATTAAGGTTTGACAACATAATCGACTGAGTTACAAGGTGTAAGTGCAAGGTGAATCAGAGTCATTTCTGGTCCGCACAATGAGTATCGGGGTTAAAATATATTCTTTCTTAGTAAGTAATCACAATGACAATAGTCTTCTATAGTTTTGGAAAAACAATGGCTGGTCAAATTGGTAACAGCACTGGCTTCTAATGTGTGATAACTGTGGTAATGTTGAGCAAGCTCCTACTCTTCTTGGTGTCATCAACAGATTGGTAGCTTGTATTTGTTTAATATCACTCTAAACTACCTATAAAATTCAAGCATAGGAGGGAAGCCTCTTTAAAGAGCCTGTCAAATTAAGTTGTGCCTTAGGAGTAACAAACAATATAACAATAAATAACTCTGCTCTCGTATAAAGTGGCATTATATGACTTGTTGGCCATGACAAATTCTTTAAGGATATATTTTACACTCTTATTAGAATGAGAGATTTCCATAAACATGTTTACATGCCTGCCATGCCTTCTTTTTAAAGCTGAAAACATGAAAAATAAATCTAGTCTGATACACCACAGGCTCAGAGGAATTACAAGGTCAATTATGTTCTTGTGTGGACAGTCAGGCCTTTCTCTTCACAACAATCGCTTTTCCTTCTGCTCCATGTGCATTAAAGAGATTGCTTTTTTTCCTTTAACAGTTTGTATTTTACAGTTGCCATGGTCGTTTTCATCCTGATCGTCGACTCAACAATACTTTTATGGAAGGACCCTCAAGTGTGGCAGACTACAGAAGGCTGCAATTCTCTGACCTTGCACAAGGTCAAACAGCACACCGGTCCTCGACAGAACATGTTCAATGAGAAACACAATGACTTGTTTGCTCCAAAGAATATTGAGTGGTCATCGGAGGAAAATAAGACAGATATCAGCCCCTTGCATCTTCAAACACACCCTCAACACCATTTTACATACTCCACCCTTCGTGCATCGTTGGATTAAAGGCAATACTAAAGCGACACCAACAGACACTTCTCTCAATATCTGGGGAGCAACTTTTCCAATCATTTTCATTAAATTCATATGCTTCGCTGTCTGCATTTCATTGTAATTGGCAAAAGCTAATTTCACGCAGTAAATGCATAATTACAATCAGTGTTGATGAGTGGAGCACTGAGTGACTGAAGCAAATCATGACATAGGAACAGAGAGAGGCTTATTAAACACTTCCTGTTATCTCCCCCCCCGATCTGCATTGTGTGCAGTGCAGCGGGCATTCATTAGCAGCACCTCCGCGTCTCCTGTCTGATTTCATTGCTAATGATCCTTCTGGGTGCATTGTGGTGGCAGAGGGGGAAAAAAAAAAAGATGCAATGACAAACTAAATCCATATTCGAAGACTGTGATTACAAAACGGGGATTGTTGGTACCAGACGCGGCCTGTGTCTGAGGTTATTCTTCCCCGACAAATGAAACCTTGGATTCAAAAATGTTCATCACTTTGAGAAATACCGAAGTGCAAGCTGCCTCCCTCTTTGTACATACAGTATGTAATTTCAGAAGGAGCATGAATGAGAGATGACTGGCTCAGATATTGCGAATCTCTGAAGGACACAGACACATCCCTCAGTCTCTCTGACTCTCTCTCTCTCGATTACACTTTCAATGACAGCTTGGGTGAGACGATGTGTCGGCACTTGTCACAGCCGCTGTGAGAGCAAATAACTCCTGTATTCTACCCATATAGCGGTCGCTGGGTGAAATAATCAATATGCAGACGAGTGCTGCCTAACGAAGCAATCAAGACACTGGCTTACAGCGCACATTCTCCAACAGGCCAGATCTGAGACTCCAAGACCGAGGGATATGTCCCTGCCTTGGTGACAGCAGCTTCTGTGTTAATCAGAATAATATTCAGGTCACTTCCATAATTCGGAAAACACTGAGAGATGCATTCAAATGAACCACTCACACTATGACATCTGCTGGGAGGAAAAAAAAAAAACATACACACAATCTAATCCATCAGGTCAGAATAATTTACTTGCATTTTTGTTTCAGGCACTGTTCAGTGGAAATAAAGACAAATGAAACCTCTGTCCTACTGCACTGACAGATGAGGGATGTAGATCAATGTTCATTTTTTGGACAACTGTATTACAAATGCTGAGAAAGGTTGCTAAAATTGTTTGCATGCAGGTTTACAGTAATCCATATGTACAATATCAAAAGCTTTCTCATAAATCACAAATATCTATTGACTACTAACAGATCCCCACATAGACCAGATGAAGACGATCTGACACTAAACACATGTACAATATTAGCTTGGTAATATCCAATCCACAGTGTATTTTGTGTATTTTAATGTAAAGAATACAAATACATGTTGCTTTTCTAAACACTATTACACATTATACACTATTTCACATTTTATACATTTTAATTACAGCAGCCATTAATCTCGTGATATTGTTTAAGTATTGAAAAAAGTAATATTGCCTAAAATCTTCCTAATTTGAGGTGTCTAATTAAAACATTCATTTAAACTCACCAACTTTGTGACACAAATAAATAAATGAATACACTTCTCTGCACGAACAAAATGACAAGACTCACAAAAGCACAAATCAAATCAGCTGTAATGACATGGTAGCCGGGACTAATTAACATAACAAGATCCACAGACAGGCCAAAACAGTCAGACCTGTGCCCAGAAAGGACAGACTGTACTCTCGCTGTCACCTCCTACAGATAGAGACAGCTTCGCATTTTGGGAAAACCCCAGAACGGCGGAACCCTGGCAGCTCGACACACAGCTGCTTCCCCCAGCCTGGGGGACAGCCGGAGCGAGGCGTGGGGGATTGCACAACAAGGAGATGTCTGCTGAAGTGCTGAAAAGAGTTTATGGGCTTATAAACCACTGAAACGCGGTATAGACAACGCCCTCACACTAGCAATTAAGCGCCCAAACCATGACTTGATTTGATTTATTGACTTGAATTATTTCATGATAAAATAAAATGCCCTACAACAGATGGCCAGCGTTTTGAATTATTTTATTATTATTTATTTGCCTGCCAAATACATAGTAATAATAACAATAAAATGAGTCAAAAAATGCAGGCCATCTGTTGAAGCTAATCCTACCCCCTGTGCATCTCACTGGTAGCAGAAAATGTTTCTCATTCCTAATCCTACACATTAAAATCTCCATGTTCAAAATTCTTTAAGTGGAAACAACACACTAATCTACTTGGGGTGCAATGATTAACAAGGTCTCACAGCTGTTTGTTCCAAGAGGTGGAAGAAACATAACAGAAAACAATGACAAGAGACACTTCAGATTCTGGTGATCAAAGAACTCCCACCTGCAATCCAGGAAAAAGACACTTCAATCACATCAATTAGATGAAAGAACATGGAATGTCACTGCAGGGCAAATACTGTATCTATTCAAGTCAAACCTGAATTCAATCAAATTTGAAAGTGGAACTGGAGACTATGGGGAGGTTGTTGTAAAATGCTGAACACTCTAAATACTACGATGAAGCTGCAATCAAGAGTTTCTTCTGTGTCTGGCCACACCACTGTTAATGACTACTTCAGCCTCACTAGGTCAATGGCAGTGTGCCTTTCCTTTTGAATAAAAAAATTCAAGTGTTACTTTTTGTTACTTTCACATTTTTCACTCATTTCAGCAACCACTAAAATCTTGCTGAAATGTTTCTATCCAGACCAAAGAACAAACTGCTATACAATAGTATTAAATCCAGGCTGTTTTATGGTTCAGTTGTATAAATGCTCTAACTGTAAACAGGAAACTTGGAAAACCATTAAAGCAATCCATGAACAAGGGTCTTTTAATTACTGGTCACACTGAACACAAGTGAATATTACAGTACACTGCATGTCTGTATGACTTCAGCACAGAAATACTCCCCGCATAAACTAAGAATCAGTTCTACACCAAATCTCAATGTAGACTGAATCCATGCAAAGCTGCACATGGAAACCCACCCGCCAGATGATCAATTTGCTCAGCTGTGCCTCCAGTCTTTTATATACTGACTTGGAAAGAAATTGTTTCCCTTGGGATGTGTTATGTAGGAATGGTTTTGGCACAAACAGTCTGGCATACATGGAACATAGCAGGGAAGCAGAGTGCTGGAATGAGCTGTCCAATCAGAAAGCACAACGGTTCACTCTCTCCTTGAAGTGGTTCCAAAGTCAAACCCTACCACCAGCTGCATGAGCAATGCTCTAAACAGCCAACCACACCATTTAAGAATACACTATAATACACTTTAGATTCTCGCTAACAGAATCTTTGATTGCTGCTCATGACCTTGAAACCTTATCCTCGTCCTCAAAAAAAAAAGGAAAACATGGCTGAGATTGTTGTGTAGCTAAAGGATAAAACATACTGACAGCTTGGCTAAGCAGACTGTCTCGAATAGCATACACTGTAATCGACCACAATCAAGTAGGCAAACCAAGCAAAAATGCTGGAAGTGAGCAGAGCAGGAATGATTTGAAAAACTTTGGAATTTCCTCACTTTGGTCTGGGTGTGTAGGCATTGTGGTCTCAGTCTCATTTAACATCCTTTTGCTGCATATCTTTCGTATGCTGGACAGAATCAAACTTAAGTGATGCCATGGATATACAGTATTATCACGCCCCCTGTTTCATTTTGATCTCTGTTGACCCCTTAGGTAGAAAATCATACACACACATAAACCACAATGTATCTAGTCACAAAGACGTGCCTGACTTTCCCAGTCATCTTGACTGTAATTGAATGAACGTAATGAGTGTTTGGAGTCTTTTGGATGCTTTGCCTAAACAAACTTTTTAGATTGGTTATTCATCAGTACTAATCTGGAGTCTAATTATTTCACATTAACTTTGGCATGGTAATTATTTTATCATTGTGTTCACCAGACTGAGAAAATGTGATGACACAATTAGGGGTTTTAATATGTCCCTCCATACACTTATGACCCAATCAAAGATGAAATAAGAACATCATCAATGCATGTTCTATTACTTATACCTCACAGGCTTAGTCAAACCCAAGGGCTTATAGCCTAATCCTTAGCTAATGATCAGTGTGCTGTGTCATGCTGATAACCACCAAATATTACATAAAGCGTACACTTTAACATATGTTGGATTCATTTAATTCTTACAATGCATCTGAAAGCCACCCACAGTGGTTTTTACAATCAATTAAAACACACAGCTGTTAATTAACATTTTCATAACAAGCCTTAAAAGGGCTAATGTTTTCTTGACTTTTATGTCAAGTCAAACTTTTCCCTGAATTTCATCTTCAAGTACTCGCTGACATCTATCCATAAAGAGTTAAATACACAGCACACTAACACTAAAATACACTAAAAACATAAAATAGCAACTATTAGGACTAGGGTGCCTTTTGTCAGGTGTAGATGGTGAGGGGCGGGGGGGGGGGGGGGGGGATTTCACATGTTAAAAAATCTCATATCTCTTATGACACCTATTCAGAAATAAAACAGTATATATTACAACTAGAGTAGTACTAGGCAAAGTACATACCATTATCACATCAGGTTAAAGTCAGTACACTTTCACACTTTACCAAGTTTCATCCAGGTCACTTCACAACCTTTTCAGTAATCTTGTCACAGACAGACAGTCAGAAAGACAGAGGAAATTACATACCCTCCGTGACACCCCCTGGTGGAGGACATAACAAAACATTGAAAAACTGCCACAAAGCGATTCAACTGACTCTGCTAAACAAACACAAACACACACACACACACACACACACACACATCCGAAAAAAACTTATCTAGAGTGGTCTTTATTTCACTTCAGTTAACACAAATCACTTTGGGATGAAGGTCAACTTTTCAATTGGCTTGTTGCCAAATGCTGGTATTGCCCTATTCTATTCTTGGAAAGCAATCAGGAATTGAGTCTATTTATAGGAGGCTCCCACCTGTGTTTGAAGCACCTGTAAAATAGGCAATTTTACAGTGAGAGCACCAGATCAGTCAACTGTGTCTGTGAAATAAATGACTTGGGCATCCGGAAACACATCAAGTAAGATAGTCCGGTTGAGAAGTTGAAGAAGATTGATCTCGCAGAAGATCCTTCCTTTTCAAACGGCAGCTGATATTGATATCGCAAGGACAGCTATTCTGAATTAAACTGCTGCATCCAAAACCCACTTTCATGAAAATTCACCCTCTGTTGCAGTTAATATGAATTTGATGGAGCCAGTAGCATAATTAAAGTTCACACATCAAGCCATACGCACTTTCCATTGCATACAGTCAGAGAGCCACTGCAAGGTTGTGTTCTCTCACGCTAATTGTGTGGATGGGACATACTGCTAAGACCAGGTTCATTGCAGGTGAAGAAATACAGAAATTGTACCAAAAAAGAATGAAGGTAAAATGAATGCATGAGCTGCTGTCAGTTGATTGCTCTTGGCCCTCTGGAATACCTGAGATATTAATAACAACAACAGAGCTCATACTGTGCTGCCCTATGGCGGAATTACCTCTGAACACACCAACTGACAGACAGGCTACATGATAAGCATACCATACATGACAAAATGAGACTAAAAGATGCCTCTCAATGTATAAACTAAGTAAGGGCCTTCCACACCAGGGGTTGATTTTTAGCCATTTGCTATTATCGTCAGTGGCACCAGTAAGCTGGCTTCTCCCTGAAATGCGATCACTCAGCTTAGGTTGAATTTTTCTTTTACATCGCATCATAATTCCAACACTATTTTATAGCAGTAAGTACTCATAGCCTTATTCATGCACCTGCCTTTAAGTCAGACGATCTATGAGATTCTGGCATGGACTCACAATGTGGAAAAACCACAGACATCACCAATCAACTGACACAAGCAAATACTGGTCTAGGAGCCATGTCAAGCAGTTTGTGGTAATTGCATTTCTAAGTCTACTACACCAAATATTTTATACTAAAGCTATATTAACACCATATACTATACTAACACCATAACATAGGATCATTGGGACAGTTCAGTAATGAAAACACAAAGCTTTTAAAGAGTTGATTTATAGGAATAACACCACTGGCCACAGGAAAGCCTCATCAGAGGATCAATGAAGGGCCACATTTTACAATCCAGTGCACCTTTGTGATTAGAAACAAAGAATAGGTGCTTGAATGATACAATCAATGTGTTCTGATTAAAAGGTTCCAGACTGATTGATTAGACTTCACTGAAGCTCAAAATTGCATCCAGGAAATTTTGATGAACAATCATTCATTGTTCACCACAATATAATTAATTTACATTTATTAATAAGTAGTAGTAGTATTTATAGCTCTCTGGAGCAATGTCGTAAGCATTAGATGAAGAAACCAAAGCAAAGTGTCTGGTTAGCCATGCTAAGCATGTGCCAAGTATATGGCCTTTTGTGTGCCCAACCAGTCATCTTTCCTATTTTTCTAACAGAGATAGCCTTGTTCATATTCAAGGGGGAAGTATGATCTTATGCACATTCATGCAAAACAAATCCATCAAGTACCTGCTTAAGCTTTTTCAAGTCTTCATCAAGCTCCAAGTTGTCAAGGATTACAGCTACAAAAAGACTCAGCAAAATCTGAAAGACAATAAAATGAAAATATTTCAGTTAGTTATAATTAAGATGAAGTGTAAAGGCAAGATTGTGACAGTCAAACAGTCAAAAAGGTGACACAATGTCAACCAACCCATTCACTCATATTCTCCATAGACAGTGTAGTCACTAGGGTGACTGGGCCAAAATGTAAAATCAGTTGTTCTTAGGGTTAAAAACATTATTTCTGCATCTCAGCAGGCTCCAGAGTAGTCAACCTCATCTGAAATTAAGGCAAATTAATTGGAAATCTTTGCTGTGAGACTGAGATAAATAGCTAAATTATTCATACAGTGATTGATATGCATTTTACATGCAGTGTATATTTCCATCCCATTTATAGAGGACGTTATTTTTGCCATGTTGTGTACACGTATGTATACAACATACATTTTGAAAATGTATTTTCAAGTATTTTATGTAATTTCTATTTTCATCATAAAATTTTCCTTTTTACTTTTCCATTTTATATATGAAAAAAATTGTCTTGAGAAAAATGTATTTTTCCATTAAGACTCAATTTCGGCCAGCAGTGAAATATATATATAAATATATATATATATATTATATATATATATATATATATATATATTTTTTTTTTTTTTTCTGTATCTGTTTGGATGAGACAAAGACAAGCGATACATTTATTAGCACTGCTGTTGATTTAGTTCTTTTGAGTAGTGATTCCAGAATGTTCCGGCCAGGTAATCTGGGTGCATGGGCCACTCATTTCCCTGTGCTCACTCTGAGTGCAGCACATTAATAATGTTCAATAATGAGGAGGCGCTGCATCTGCTGCGGTCATTAGTGGATCACAAACAATCTGTCACGGTGCGGTCACAAATGCAGAGCCGGTACTAAAACAAGAGGAAATAGGCGGAGAATGAGGCCAAGTGTAGTTTATAGTTCAAATGTCAATATTTGAAGTTCAAAGGACTCAAAAAAAGATCAATATTGTTAACGTGGATACAACCAACACTTCTCAATAGGTTTTGAATTTGTGTTGGCTAAAACTGGAAACCTATGAGGAAGCATTTGCTTGGATGCAAATGGTTCTATATTAATATTATGGAGACACTGACCTTGCTGCGTGTTGCAGTCTCATTCAAATGCAGGACTTGTGTGAATAATGTATAGCCTGATGCAAGACGTAGTGCAAAATAATGACGAGCTGAGAGATTAAGTGATGGTTTTCTATTGCACATGGCTTGGCCATTTATCCATACCAATCATCAGCGATTCACTGGTGATAGTGTCCTAATGAGTTAGGACAGTCGGTAGGACAGTGACACTCCCATCACTCTTACCAAAGTGGCGAAGAGATGGTACAGGATGAAGTAGATGGCGACCACTGGGGCCCACATGTGTCCTACTGCAACCAAGGTCTGGTCCATGACATCCACCCATCCCTCTTGCGTGAGGATTTGGAACATTGACATAAAAGCCTGTGGTACAGAAATGGAACACAATTTGTCAAAAAGGCAAACACTTGAACTACACCTTGAGTTATGGCATGGGAACCTGTTTTGTTGTGTAAGGGTGGAGATGGGCAGAACCTCAGAGCACAGACTCTTTATATATAGACCATACAGTCAGCATGGTACATCTTGCATTGACAATTTTGTCTTTGCTAATGTTGAACCTACAAGTGCTCTGCTTTGTTGTGACGTTTATTATGAACATTCTTAAAGGGGCACGGCATAAAATAGAACATTCGTAGGAACACAGAGAGCACCAGACCCTCAGGTTACCAAGTGGAACCTCCTACAGGGAGGATGGAAGGAATATCTGGAATATCTGGTCATAACAGAAAATCCATGTTGGCATGGTGGAGTAGTAGTCATTAGAATTCTGAACTGAGCTGTGAGTTCAGAACCTGGGTGGGACATCTGTTTTATCACTGAGCAACTACTGCACTGTACAGCCAAGTATATGGTTACTTCTGTTCATATGCAAGTAATGCACCATATCTATTTCATCAGGTGAGAATGTTTGCTAAGGAAACAAATGAATAATAAAGGTATTGTTATGAAATGTCTATTTGTTACACTGTGGGACAATTGTACTTTCCGCAAGCATAAGCAATATTTAGCAATTCATTTCTCATGTGCAATTTTATGATATATTATGTGTGTGAGAGAGCGCGTGCGAGAGAGAAAGTGTGTATATTCAATACTATTTCTGACAACAAAAGATATGGCTATTGAATGAGAACAAAGTAAGATACAAAAAGCAGGCAATACATCTTGTTTCTCTAAAGTGAGAAGTTCTTTATGGCACCACTAAATCTTCTCAGTATTTATCTTTCTGCAGTCAACCTGAAATATCAATAGTACATCTTTCCAAAATTGATTCTTTAAATTAATGGCTGTTTTTATGGTTGTAGTTGACGAGGGTTATGATGTAATTGCTACACATTAATCAAAATCAAAATAATCAAAGTTTTAAATCAATTTTAACATTTTAAATTAATTGAAATGTACAGCTGAAACAGTGTATTAACGGTAGATGATTCTGTCTACAAAATGTTGGGCCCTAGATTGAATTTTACTCACTCAATCTCTGACAGAAAGTGAGAGACAGTTTGTTGCGCCCTGAATAAGCTTAAATCTAGTGCACCATTAGTTTAAAAGCCTTTTGTCAGCTTTAGTGTCCAGAATGCATCACAATAATAGGGTGCTATTATGACCATGGCTTATTTAAAAAGAAAGACTAATGGCATTTTTTTCTTTTTGTTTCTAGTATTGTAGTGGATGACTATCACTTACTGCATTTAATGTTGCGTTCCCTTTGTGAATAAATTTTTTGAATATATTTGAATACTAATCAACAGCCAGCACCAGTGCATCTTGTTAAACATTATGCTGAAACATGGCATCTGTTCCATTCCATTCTATTCTATCCTATCCTATTCTATTCCCTTGCCATTTGTGCCAAGGGGTCAGACTGCAGTAGACATTGTGCCATATCCAAATGTACATTTATGCACTCTGTAGACCGATTTATTTTACATCATTCAAGATATAGAAATTGTTTTTGCAAAGTGCAGAGTCCTTGGGCTCAATTCTGGACACTTTCCATTCAAATGCAAATTGACAAAGGCCTACAATTACGGTGAAATGGCACACATCACAGATTTGCTCTCACACAGCGTTCTTTCTGATGCTTTTTATCCTGAATGTATAAACCACCCTGAACATAAAGCCATTACCACAGTCTGGCTTGCCAGCCACAATGAAATGATCAGACAAAACAAGGGTCAGTTTAATTTTTTTGAGCTAATAGCAACAATACAGAAAGAATACACATACTTTGTTTAGTTAAACTAACCACTAGGCATGCCACTGAGCCTTTCAAGAATCTCTCCAGCCCTGCTCCTCTACACCTGACATAAGGGAACACTCCCTCCAGGGACAGCCTCTGTGAGGTGAACAGTATGTGGACTCTGGTCTAATGGAAACAGGGCTTTTGGCACCATGTAGAACACTTTGGCCCCATTGGGGAGGCAAAATATGTGCTGTGATATTCAGCGCTCCCCTGGCATTACACAATAGTCCACTCCATCTGGTTAGTGTGCCTGGACACAAGATAAGGAGTGAAATGTCAGAGCTCAGGAGGAGCTTAAATGCATCTCTGACCCACCTCTGCTGATGGCTACACTTTACACATACAGTGTTCAGCCCTCTGGGGCGAATCACGTTCAGCCACAAAACCTCAGTGCCAATTGTTGCTTTCCAGCAGCTGGAAAATGCATTAGCTCAACCCAAACCCATCATAAAAATCTATGATTTTATAAACCCACACAGTATGCAGAATGTAGCAAACATGTTTAATTTTAAAAGGCACGTAAGGTCATTCTCTGAAAATCCACCAACTCTAATCTTCCAATATAGCACAGGGATCAGACTGGAGCTTAACATTAATTTCAACCACTCCCCTCAAGTGTATGGTTGGAGAAACCATGAAAACACCCGGTACTGCATCTTACATGTCCCCTACAAATGTGCTGAATAAAATACTTGCCCTGTCCACCAAAAATAGGTTTATTTATTTACTACATGGACTCTTTGAATGTATTTTTGTCCATGAGAGTCAAATGAAGGTCTAGTGCAGCTGGGCCTTAGTCATATTTCCTCTAGCTGCGAGTCATTGTGAAGAGAGATAATTTCACAACAGGTCTGTTCATTGGGGAAGTGCGTAAACATCATTATCTCCAGTGGTTATCGTGCCACCAGGAAAGAGGAGGCTGGTAAATGAGCGGCATCTGTTTACAGAGGCCCTTCAAGGTCCCACTGCGCCAGGATCAGTGGATCCCTTGCAGAAAAGGGATAAAAAGATTTTGGTAATGAGAGAGCATCTCACGAGCACTTAATATCAAAGAACTTGGCGAAGGGTCGAACATCTGCTGGCAAATGAACCATCACGCAATGCGCATTCCAGGTTTTTTTTTCTCAAACTTTTTTTTGTGTCTTACCATATGGTTTGTAGATTTTTACTCTTTCCCCCAATAAATATGACAAATAATTTTACATCTAAGGACTTAATTATACTCAAGTTTTAACATATGAACAACTTGTGCATAAATGCATGTTTCTCTTCCTACTGTGCTTTTGTTCTTTGCAAAAATGATTTTACTTTAACCTTGGATATGAATCTATAAGACCACCAAAACAAAAATGTTAATGAACAAATTACGATTAAAATAAGGAACATCACAATTAGATAATATAGATTTGTGCAAGACCTTACCCGAGGAAAAGTGGTAAATCTGTCAAGCTCCTCCACGAAGCAGAACATCTGTAGACTGATGGCGGACATGACGATGAGGAGACTGGCTGTGAACACTACCAGACTCCCTAGTTTCTTCCCTGGCCCAAAGATCTTGTACACAAAATCCTCCAGGGCAGGGGAAATCTTAATCAGGCGTACCACTCTGAGGACCTGTTGAAAGGGAGAAAAAGGAAGCTCTTTTCAGAAAGCAGCTCTTTCTCTAATTTGAGGTGATTTTCACACTGGAACCCACATCTTCATGCCTCATGTCCGTCCATACTGGAGCAACCAACTGGATGGGAAATAGTTTTGCCTACTGTGCCAGATGTCCATCAGCTGCATGCTGAATGGCCTCTCTACAATTTTCCAGGATCGGAAGAAGACAGTGATGATCTACTACAATGGTCATTCCTGCACATGCTCAGAGGAGTCTCGAAACATGTTAGAAGGCAGGAAAGGAGAAACTGAACAGGTGACATTATCGGCAGCCCCATTTCATGCAGAGGACATTCTTGGACCTGAAGTCTAGAAGAGCTGGTGACTGTGTTTTTAGTCCATGGAAAAAAAAAAACAATGAACAGGTTCTTTGTGATAGGCAATACCAACATGAATCTTCCTGCTATGCCCAGAAAGTGATCTCTTGCATATCCTCCCCAATGTTAGAGGCGGTACTGCCAATAGCCATTTTTGCACTAATTAAGTAACATGTTATTTGTAAGCCTTGCCTATTTGCCAGCATCAGCTTTTTATTACCAAAATCAAACCATACTCCACACATTGTTATTTCACAGGGACAGTATCCGGTATATCAAAGTGTATTTCTGGCTGTACTCTACTTGTAGATTAACTGGTGCGGATTTGTTACATTTGCATTGCTATCCATGGGTCCTAAAAAATGGCCGTACAGAACATTATCATGGTTCTGTAACAGAATGCTGGGCTGTATGTGTTTGTCAGTAATTACACATCTCCTAAACTAGACACTACTTTGTGTTGGGATATCTAACTTTGTTTGTTCTCCTCATCTCTAGTCTCTAGATAGTTACACATGCCAGGGACTCCATGCCTTTGGCAATAATGTGTACTGCAGGTACTAAAGCCATGTTATTACAGCTGTAAATAATATCAGCCATACATTTATTGACATTGGCCTTATTGTGAGATATAAAATTCCTCCACATACAGTGATGTGGCTTTGAATAAAATAATGGATCGCACGAGAAGTCATCGATTTAACCAATGTCAAAAGGGAAACATTGATCTCGACTCCTCTGAAATAACAAGGTTGTATATTCTTTTGTCGTTCGCACACTTTCCAGATTGCTTTTGGTGACAATGTATCCTAGAGGACAATGCATCTTGGTCGAGTTTTGATCAAAGGAGGAGAGTGGGTATCGATCTCCACATCTGCACCCTGGTGCCTCGGGCTCCAGATTATCCCTCCAGCTCCAGCGCGCTGCCGCAAGTAAAGCAGAGACGCCCCTTAGCTTTGGCTATTGCTAGGGAGAGGGGTCAGCTCTACTGCTATTTCTGCTGGTGCTACTGTACCACCGCATCAGAGAAGACTACTGCTGCCGCCCTGGAAAGTAGCAGCATCCAACAAAACATATTGTGCAAATGCATATCACTTTGTTTACAGTAAAGTAACCAGAGAGGTTTAGTGATTTCATTTCAACATACAGTATCCTTGGAGCAATAACTCATGAATTATTAAATTCAACTTCATTTACTTCTGCTGAAGAAAAGGGTACAAAATTCCCCTGCTATACTACACTTCTATTACTATTATTGCCACTACTAACATTGCCACTACAGTATAAATGCTACTATTACCATTGCTACAACTGTACTGCTATTGCCACTACACTTACAAAGTGGCATAAAATTGAGAGCAATTGTATGAATGCCAATTTTGCTGTTTCAGGAGTGAAATTCATACCAATTTAGAAGTGTCATTGTTTAATGTATGTAAAATATATAGAGGGAATCTATTGCCTACACTGCAGCGAGCACTGCCTCAGCATTGTTTCTCTGAAGCTCAGCCTGGTGTTAAACTGGGACACTATGGGGGCTGAAAGCACAAAGAACAATCTCTCCTCTGAGCCCGCTCCATCTCCATCTCCCGCTCTCTAAACGGATTTTGTCTCCAGCACGCCTCTGTGTTTGGCTTTACGTCTCGCTCATCGATCTCTGACTTGTCTTTGCTCCTAAGACGTGGTCTGTCTGCTAATTGCAGACTGGGCCGGGGGGGTTGGGGGGGGCATTAAAGATTCCCGAAACAATTTTGGGATTTGAGATGCACACCTATTATGATTGAGCACCTTCCGTGCTCTGAGAGGTGTCTCGCGTGTGCCATTTTTTAACTGAATTGGATGACAATAGGCTATGTCTGACCTTTAGCAGTGAAACTAGCCACACATTAATGCTTCCCCCCGTGAGCGGAGCAAGCTGAAGCAGCTGCTTAAAAACACTGCTTATCCTGCTTGACCCTGCTGGCAATATGGAGGGACAAAAACAAATGTAATTTTGCTTCGCCCCCTCACCGAGATGTCAGTGTTTGGGAGGATTGCATTTGGAGCAACTGCATTGCTCTGCACACTATTATATAAGTAAACTTAGAGAATCTGTTGAGTTAAAACATGGAGCAATGGCTATTTTCAGAGAAATCTCTGGGGGAGGGCAGAGATTTGAACTGGGGTTAAAATGGTGATTGCCAGCTGAGAAAGGATTTGAATTAGGATCAGTTCAGATCAGCACCGGACTTCGGGCCTAGGGCCAGAATCCGATATTGGTCTGAGACACAAAGAAGGCACAAAGTGGTTATTTATTTATTTATTTATTTATTTATCAAAAATACTGCGAAGTAATCCAAACTTAACAACAAAGGCCCCTGACTTTTACTCACGAGAAGACTACAGAGGGACTATTTGCCAATACATCACCCTGACAACTGTGAAAGAGCCATGTCCAATATAATCAGCTCTGAACTTTAGGGCTTAAGAAGGCAATGATTCTTAATGATTCACAACTGGTGATGCCAGCTGGTGCCTGCCTAGGATGCCAGGGGCTTTCTTTAATGCTGACCCCTTACATTTAAATCTGAGTAGGTTGTATGTTGTATTTGACTTGGTCAGTAAATTCACAGTGAAAGGGTGCATCCACTCGTTTGACTATTTGTTTTATTTTAGATGGTGCTATTGAACAAATGCATGTTGCAGCAGATGTTAAGGGGTTTGAAAATAAAGAGAGCGGAAAATGATGGGGAAACAAAAAGGACTTTCTAGATCAAATGTTGGGGAAGTTGGCACAGGGGAGACGGAAGCCATGAGTCATGCTGTCACACAGATTCTTAAGTGAGGGGAAGCTGGGTCTTTAAATCAGTAGAGTAATAATGGAACACAATAAACCAAGGGACTCATTAGTTTGAAACAACAGCAAAACATGGAGCATAATTAACAAAGCATTAGGATAATAACCAACCCTTTTGATGTTATCACATCAAACCTTTTTCGTATGCCTTTTTGTCTGTCCATGCTAACCTGAGATGAACTTGACAGTTAATTTATTGATTTCTCCAACAATGATCTGTCCAGATTATACTTTGGATCTGTAAGGTTTATTCCTGCAGGTCTCTTTGCACACCTCCACTTTCCCCTCTAACATATGTTATGACAACAGATGTTATTTCTAAACACGCCACCTGAGAGGACTCGGTCATTAAAGTTTCAATCAAAGACAACCGCCTTTTAATGCTCTGCTTTTCACAAACAAGCTTGATGCATCTTAATTCCCAGCATCGTCTGCATACGCACTGAATGCCAAAAGTGCATTAGAGACAGACATTGTACATTAATTAAATGTCCATTTTACTTTAAAGGACAATGTGGCAGTGATAGAGAAAGGAAATAAGTATACAGTACATGAAATGGCGTAGGGATCCTTTCATTAGGCAAAGGTAATCATATGAAGTTACAAAATAGTCCTGTGTTCTGTGTGCTGGACAAATACAATATGAGGTTTGATGGGAGAGGGAGAGAAACTTGCATCTGAAGTATGGGACAGAGTTTAAAATACAGAACCATATGACATTTTATAAGGACTTTAACTAGTTGATAAATTAATCAATAATCAAACTGTTTTTACTTAATCAAAGCAACTGTATTGTCAAGGTTTATAGTTGTGACTGGCTGGTTATCAATGATTACATGGCTCATCCTCCAATACTGGTGAAGTTCCTCACTGATCTAGTGTTGTGTTTATTTCTGAAAGTACTAGTTTAGGTGTTTGAGCTTATATTTCATTTGTATTCTCTAATTGGTTATGTGGTTTACACTGTTAGTAGACAGTCACCTAATAGTATTAATTTTCAAATACAGTAAACAAATCCAAGACCCACTCTTGTGTGTTTCCTTTGACACTGCTGCACTGTAGAGAGTCTAACAACTAATATCTACATTTTACACTGCCGAGGTAGCAGCTAGCTGGACACACTGGGAACATAAAGCTATTCATTATTTAAGGTCAAACCTGTGTAGATATATAGGTGTCTTGTCATCTTTTTACAATGATAAATTGATTCCTTTGTGAGTCACTTGTGAATAGCATATTACACCTTTAGGTAGATTGTTCCCTATTCAGGCTTGAACCAATTCACATGGAGGAAGAATTGTTCATCAGTAGGAAGAACTTAGATTAAAAACATATGTACCACATGTCTTCCCACAAAACCAGACAGATAGGGATGCAAGACACAACAACAGTAGGAGCAAGGAGACATGAACAGACAAAGGGGACTCAACCACGGCTCCGGAAGGTATGCCCTTCCTTGTACACACCCCTGGATTAGTGGATTAAATTATTTTGCTATTGTTAATCAGCAACAATGTTCCCTAACAATTTAAACCAAGTGAAAAGGTAGTTATTCTCATATTTAGTTCAATGACAGCGTGCAGCCACTGCTGTTTCCACCATCGCTGGAAGGGGTGTACAAATAATGAGGTAGAAGAATGGGAGTAAGACTGCAAAGTAAACTCATTCTATAATGGCTGCTTTTATTATTCCTTTTACGAATGCTCTAATATTGAAAAGAAACTGTAACTTATCAAAAGCAGCAAAACAAATATTAGTCTATGGCAAAATGACGCAAACAGATATTGATCTTTTCTACGTGGAGCATAATACAATTATGCTGCACAGCGATTTTGTCACTATAAAGAGAACAGTGAACTATGGATTCTGTCAGGACTTCTAAAGCGTCACAGCCTTTCTCGACACTGCTGGTAAGAACAGGTGACTCCCTTTCAACTTATCAGCTGGTACTGACACCATGGCAACGGGATTTATTACCTATGCTGTCCACATGATCAGGAATATGTAACGAAACAGGCGCTTTTTTCATGCTAATTTGTTCCAAAGCCTTTCACAAACTGATTTGAATTTGACATTCAGAGATGACTATACTGCAGGCTTTTGATGTGAAATGACCACACTAATGCTCAGACCTTGCGTAACCCACCTGCACCTACACATAAACCCGGAAAATTGCAGCAATTTCTCTAAAACACTGCCGGTCAGTTTGGGAGGTGTTATTATACTCAGTCAATTGATTAAATGGAATAGAAGACAATGGACCCCTAATTTGTACTAATGGATGCCCTGTCATAAATGGACAATGAGCCTTTCTGCCAGTTCTGTTTCTTGCTTAACTCCTGTAACAATCACACGAAACCTGCTCTTATCTTTGGGGAATTTTCCACTTTTCTCACTAATAACAATGTAGGGGGCCTTTCTTTCATGCTATGAGTCGATCTTGGCACCCTCAACCTAACTAGCCTAACTCAGGCTCAACAAACTAAAGACTAAGCAAAGCTTATTTGTATGTTACAGCCTGCAAACATTAAAATTGTCAGTAAAAAGCAATTCCACCTGGCATGGAGCACAAACCATACAACAGATGGACATCACACTTAAGAGGTTCAGTTAAGGGGCTAACAAAAATATACTAAATATACTGATCATTTAATAAAACCACATAACCAATATTTTAATTATTGAATTTCTCCTGAGATTCACCTTTCAACCATATATCTAGAAGACATAAAACTGTGTCTCAGTGTCCTCAGTACCATGGCCTGCACCATTGACTCAGTGGTCAGGTGACTGAGGGATGGTGGCTTGTCTATCACAGGTACTTACATATGAAATTCTGTGATTTATTTGACAAAGCAGTACTGGATCCCGCTCATCTAATGGTTGCCTTCAGGAGGTGGAGCGTGACGCCCCATTTGTCAAATTATTTGACCGTGATCAAATGAGTATTCCAAGTATTTACTGTACAACAGGATTTCTACACAAAGCCAGAACCCAGGGCACAGCTCAAAGGGGACACGCATTCCATTTTTCCATGCTACATCAGTTGCAAAACCACAGCTTCAATAGTTGAGAGCCCTACCTGGAAGTAGGTGAACTGGGAATGGTAGAGGTCAGGGTAGATGTGGAGTGTGGTCCCCACCACAAGGAGAGACTCGAACTTGTGCAAAGATGAGCTGATGTAGCCAGTGAAGCCCAGACACCAGATCTTCAGAAGAGCCTCCAGGTCAAAGAGCACAGTGAAGGCCACCTGCAGGGAGCAGCAATGAGTATATGGTTGCCAAATGCTGGACCCCACTCTAACCACAACCCATAATTTCACTGACTCCATAGCCTTTAGGTGTGACATACATACAAGAGACTGACCAGAGAGGAACACGCATTTCAAGCAGCATAATGGTTTCTGAATATGGGCGGCAGTGTAGCATAGTGGTTAAGGAGCAGGACTCGTAACCGAAAGGTTGCCGGTTCGATCCCCGCTGGGACACTGCTGTTGTACCCTTGGGCAAGGTACTTAACCCACAATTGCCTCAGTAAATATCCAGCTGTATAAATGGATAACATTGTAAAGAACTGTAACCTATGTAAGTCGCTTTGGATAAAAGTGTCTGCTAAATGAATAAATGTAAATGAATATACAGTGTTAAATGTTAAAATATTCTACCTGGATTGATATCAGTTTTCTGCATTAGAGAATATGCCACAGATTGAACCTTCAAGTGATGCTGGTCATGGCTGTTTTACAACACTATAACGTGTAACAGTAATGAGTAAACTGAGTAGAATAAATATGCTTTTTTAAAACAAATGTACAGTAGCTTCATTTTGTTTTAAAACATGAAGCAAATGAAAATTTCTGAAAATTTAGGTGGATTACATGTGTGCATTACACATATGAATGTAATGTAATGAAAAAAATACACGTATTAAAATGAAGTAATGATGGACATAGTACTGTATGGTAAGGACATTTTGAAAAAACAAGACCTGAATTTCCTTTACCAAACCAACCCCTGAAAAATAAATATATAAATAAATTGACAGATGAGGATATGGACAGGGAGCACTTTGCGCATATTCTCCGGGGCTCACTGTGCTTATCTCCTGTATTCAGCTGTGAGTGGGCGGGTGGTCTCCACATTTCTATCTGTCTTCGCTCATGCTGTGCCACCTGCATACTAATTGCACAGACAGCGCCCAGGCAGACTGTAAGGAAAGAGCCGATCGGGGGGGGGGGTCCTGCTGAAAGATTACCTGAACAGGGAAGGGAGATCTGGTCCTCATTGTAGTTAATCACAACCAACCCATGTTTCTTAAAATGCCAGATTTAAGCTTGAAGTATTACAGAAAATATGAGTAAAGTCCTCCCTACTCTCTGTGAGCCCTCATCTCCTGCTGCTTAACAGATTCTCCCCACTCTCCCCTAAGCTACGTTTCTACTGCCAAGAGTTCTATAAGTTTGTGTTTACATAATTGCCTCTGTAATTGCAAAGGTGATAAATGAAAAAAAGAAAAAAGACATACTCTACATGATAAAGCGACTGCAAGTGAATCATGTTTCAGCATATTTTCTAAAATCACAAATTAACAGCATTCACATTTCTTACCATATAAGCTTATTATTTTTCTGTTGCTACATATTACATATAATTACTGCAAAATAAACATTCATTTCAAAGGACTTAATTCATTATTATGTGAAAAATAATATTGATCCATTATGAAATAGAATGCTATTCAGAATCAAGCCATAAAAAAGCCAATAAATACAACTGCTACTTTCATTTCTATTCCATTTATGAGAGCGATGCTTAATTGCATTAGAACAATGTATTTTTCCATCAACAGAATTAAACTTGCTTCCATCAACAGAATTAAAGAGAACAGACTGATGAATTTCCATCTATACAGAACGAATGGAGCTAAATGGAGCACGTCTGATTGTTTAAGCCACAGACTAAGTCGACTGATTTACAGCACAGTGTATGAGGAGATCTCACATGCACACGTGTGCACACGTTTTTGTTGACACTGACACGAGGGCCAGGTAAGCATTAGCTTTCATTAGTGAAAGGAATTACACTGCAATTGAAAACAACATGGATAGAATTAAAAGACCACAAAACATTATGGGTGGCAAGAGTAGTATCTGTTTTACAGGATACTGCATCCTATTACATTTAAGTGGATCTGAAGGGGATATGAACCACAATTAACAAATCTTTATTTCACTTCCTCAAATTACGCCTAATTAGGCAATAATCACAAAGGACAAATGGGTGGTGTTAGGAAGGATTCTTTTTTTCAGCTGTTGCTGAAAAACATGAAAAACAAACCCGGCTTTCAACTGCCGAGAACAGTTGGTGAGAATGCATTTTGTCAGTTCATATTTGCTCTGTTGAAATCATTTTGACATTGACAGAAAAAAAATAACCTTACTACCACAGCCATCTGTTGTTGATACAGTGTTGAAATAACTGACTGCAACAGAATTCTGCATACATTTAAATGCTACTTGAGTTTAGAGTATGGCTCTATTTGACATTAATTGATAGAGACAGCACAACTTGTGGCGTCTTTACCAAGCAACACCTAAAGTAATTGACTGTACTGGCTAATTCAGTGACTATTGAAAATGAAATATCAACAATGACAAGTGAAGAAAAAAAAATCTGTACTCTGCTTCTATTATCACTGTACTGGATCAATTGTTTAGTGTGTAAAGACTGTAATTTTTATTGCAAAAATGCCTTCAATTTGATAGAATTGATTCCTTTTTGATGCACAGTAGTAAAATCCCATTACCACACAGCTCTTAAGAATGCTTATACATGTATCTTGTTATACTGACCTTAACGTACTGACTTAATATGTCATGTTAAGTACAAACAATATAAACGTACTTTAGAGAATCCCTGTGTTCTTCAAACACAGAAACCCCCTGTTCTTATGAAGTCATTATTTGCTCATGTTTACAGTTCACTATTATGGAATTCAATATTTATCTATTACTCATCACATTTACTTCATAGAGAGCAACCCAAAGCAAGGGATATTTGAATGGCACCTGGAGAAATTCTCTGAAAATGACCAGCAGCTCACTTTATTTGACTTTCAAACAAGAGATTGAGATAAATCTTAAGTTGGAAAGAAGTCAGTAAGTATCAAAAAATGAAGCACAGGTAATGGGTTATAAATGTGTCTGAAGTCCGATTAAATACTTTGCCTTGTTTTTGTTTTTTAAGTACAGATAGCCCCTGTTTGCCTTTTTTGTAAGAGCAGTGCTTCCATTTGTGTGTCTGTAAGACCGCTCACCTCTGCCAGGTAGAATTCATCGTAGTGCCGGCGGTGATTCTCGCCCTTGTAGTAGTTGCTGGCAGCGACGATCACGTCTACCGCCACCATGCTCAGGATAAACATGTGGAACACAGACGAACGCATCAGTTGCTATGGAGACAGACAGACAGACATTCCAGGGTGTTAGTGCATCAAGGCCATCAATCACTTGAGTTGGAAGTGACAGGTTCATCCTTTTGGAATGATCAGACGCTTTGCACATGAGATTATCTCACAAAAACACAGCTGGAAATACACTTGTTTTTAGAGACACCACCTGATATCCAACCTTATATTAAATTACCTTCTGGAATAATTTTTCCCTGTCCTGGTCCTGAGGATTGACTGGATGTACTGACATTCAATCAATTGTCATGCAAGATAACTGAACGGCTCTGTAACTGAGAGTGTAAAAATCACAAGAACTTAAGTTTATTGGTTTTCACAATGAAGACATTTTTTAGACTTTTACTTAGCCAACCATAGCTACACCAAGTGCAACTGGCCCAACTTTAACAGTGGTGAGGTAACATTGTAGCTAGTCAGCTAAGTGGTAAGAAACAAAACATCAAGTAGCTTGATGCAGCCAAGTGAACAAGCAGTATTGAAACCAGTTTCTATGAAGTTGAACTTGTTGCCAGAAGTTCTTGGGCACTACTGTCATATAACAGAGCTTGGTACGTACGTGAAATGTTTTAGTAATAAATGCAGCTGTATAAATGGATAGTATGTAAACCTTTAAGCTATCAATACTGCCCTGGATAAGATCATCTGCTAAGCAAATGTAAACACGGATATTTGCACTATTGTGACCTTTCATTATCTACAGCATCAACCTGTGCTGACTACACACTGAAGATTCCATTCTAAATGAGAAGGTTCATTATGGGGAACAACAATAGAAAGTAAAACCCTATGTCATGTAAGAGGCTGATTTTCTGAGTGATCTGAGACTGCATCCCATTTGCGAGGTCAGATATGTTGTGCAAACAAGCAACACACATGGTTTTAATAGGTAGTTTATAAACAGGCTGAACATTAAAGCCATGCAGGAAATGGTAGTTTTGTGTGTGTGTGTGTGTGTGTGTGTGTGTGTGTGTGTGTGTGTGTGTGTGTGTGTGTGTGTTTGTGCATGTGTGTAGGTGGGTGGGTGTACTTCTCGAAGGAGTAGTCTCTTTCAGTTGCAAAGGGATTACTTACATGCCTCCTACAGTGTGTCTCCACACAGTGTTACGTTCACCTCACTGCTCTTAGGGAAGTGCAGAGTTCAAACACACTCTGCTGTACTGCATACTGGAGCTCTGCTGATTCTACAATATGTACAAACCTAGTGGGCCGCATGTAGCTACCAAAAATACAATACTGAAATTTACTGATTAGTGCATTGTTGGTGTTTCTCAAGAATTCAAGTTTGACAGTTAAGTCTACTACAACATGCATCCAAAAAACTGCATTTTCCACATGCCTGCAAGTTAGTCTTCCAAACAATGACTTTGGCACCAAAATGAGAATCTCTGAGAATTTGCGAGATGAAGCTCTTCTGTGTAAGTCTATCCACGTTTGCGGTATGGACGTTATTCAGTGCAATAAACCTCCAACACTGTTCTCCTCAGTTGCTAATGATCAGGCAACATACCCTTGCCAGCTTTCCTACAAGATGTGGGACAATTCTGCAATTTCAGGTCTGGCTTGAATTTTTTTCATTTTTCATTTTTTTCTGAAAATAGACAAAAGATATGGTCTGAAAATCCAACATTTGTTGTAGCACACCCATTGATCTCCACGATAAAGGACCAAGTGTCGAGACTACAAGGAAAGGGAACTTGTGCCACAAAAAAAGGGAAACAAATGTAAACAAAATTTAAATGGTACAAATGTAGCTACATAGATAATTAGGTATAAAAATTATCCACTATGACATCATTCACATTATTACATTTGTAATTAGCTAGCTACTGAACCTTAAACAGAGAGCTAGCTCCATCGCTAAGTATCACTGCCAGTTCGTTACAGAGTATGTTGTAGCTGTCTATCAAAACTTGCTCACAAACCACATTACTATTTTTTTTTACTTCATTCATTTTTGTCCATTCATGTTATTTGTTATGGAAAATAACTGCTAAATGGGTAAATATCAATTGTTCTACTGCAACAGGGAACAAAAATTAAATTCTGCATAGATAATTATCTCAATAATGAGCACAGATATCAGCAGACATACTTGATATTGGCCTAATAGCAAGTCAATAAAGTAACTGCTACAGTGACTGATTTGCAACTGAACAAATTATGTGTGCTACTGCACAATCATAGCTGCTTTTGAGAAAATATCAGAGCTGTTTTTTTTTTTTTTTCCTTTGGACCTCTCATCCAGCGACATTAAAATAGCGTTACAATTTCTGTTGTATGGTATTACAAGACGGCGACATCTGCGATTGCCAGTTTTCTCAGTTACACAGAGCTCAGTCCCATTACTCATTTTCTGCAGAGGGACTTTTTATTGAGGCCGATCCCTGATTCTCCATAGATTCATAATTGAACCTATTAATCACGGGGAGGATTGAGTTGGCTTGGCTGCACACAGTGATGCCCCTACGGTCCATTTCTTGCCAAATAAAGTGATCTCAGCAAGCCCTATCTGAAGCGTGCTTTGGCGGATGGTGTGGGTGCTGGGTTGGCCAAGGCCCAGCAGCCTGGCTGATGCCCCAGGCTGATACATGCTCTATTCGTACACCACAATTTATGACAAAATAAACAACCTTATCACAAAGGATATTTATTATTAAATATTAAACACGAGATTTTGTTTTTAAAGCAACTTGTGTCTACCCTGAAAATGCATACACATTTCAGAATGCCTTCATGGACTCTTACCCAAGCTCAGTCAATGCATCAAAAAGCAAGAGTCCTACTATGATGGATGAAATTAAGGGACAGATCAACAACATTTGTCCATTCTGGGTTTAAACACACTCTTTACTCAGAGTTCCCTTCCATAATCTGCATATCTACCTAATTGTGAAATTTAATCTCCCATTATCTCATAGGAAGATATAAAGAAAAAACAGAAAAGAAGTAGATACTACCCATTATCAGTTCCTGGAAGTATTTCAAAGAGTTGTACAAAAAACCTAATATACAGACCCTTTCACAGGATGCTGAAGAGTTCTTCAAAGCAATTCATAATTGAAATTCAGGGGATTTCATTACAAAGAGCACATTCTATTTCAGATTATTTATAGATTCGTACAAAAATGCCATACTGATCAGTGTCTTTATGCAAAACTTAACAAGATAAAACAGTAATGTGCCCAATTTTCCTCCCAACTGAGCAAACAAACATATTTTGAGAAATCAAGCCTTTGAAAAGAATCCCCTTTTTGAAAATGCTTAGAAGGGGAATCATTCTCTAATTGGCAAATGACCTCTTTTTCCTGAAAGTCACCATGGCTGTGGCTAATTCTAGAGAGGTTTCATTAAATGCTGGTGTTGAGAGGCCCGTTACAATTCGAAACCGCATTAGGTTTATATGCCCTGAGAGTCCTGCTCTATTAATGGTCTTAGAGGTGACAATCGTTCATTGAGGGGCTTTACACTCTATTTTCTGTTCTCATCAGACACTGTTCCAACAGATTCTATAGTCTGTATGCCCAGAATAAAGGGACACATTCTTCAAGATATTTGAAGATATTCGATAACTGAATATTTATTTATGTCAATGAACTATTATTTTACTTCTACAGTGGTAACAGCAGGCCACAAAGGCAAACATGTCATCTACACAAGGTCACAGAAGACACTGGAAAATCCTTGTTTAAGTGGGATAAGTTTTGTCTTTTAAAACAAAAAGAAACACTGCCAATTTTGCTTCGTAAAGGATTACCATACTTCAACCAAATACAACAAATGCTGTTTATACACCAAGCAAATCAGGTTTTTTTAAAGAAAGGTTCGGATGGCCTGTGAAGACAGAAGAAACAAGAAGACAGAGGGCATGAAAGAGAGAGGGAGAGAGAGAGTATAGAGAAAGAGAATGAGAGATAGTGAGGGACAGATAAAGAGAAAATAATGAAACAGCTAGAAGCAGAGAGATTTGGAGACACCTAGGATAGAGGGTCTTGTTGACAACAGCAACAGTCAGAGACCCCAGGAGCTGGACTGTAGGGTAAGAAAAGCAATCAGGGCTTTTTTATCAGATAGTACAGTGGGAGGAAACTAGAGACCTCTGCAGGTTGTGCTACAGTTTAATGAAAAAGCAATAATAAATACTTATAGGATATAGAATGACAGGTCTATATGACATATATCAAATTACATTAAAAGAGAACTGTAAATTATTAAGTTATTAAAGTACTAAGAACAGGGACATTGGTCAGAGAGATGCACATTTTACTTTACCAGTGCTAATGACCTATAAAAAATAAAGGCTTGAGTTTTTTGGTGTGTTCTCAAAGCCCAGCTCAACACAGTTAATGCCTTATGAGTGTACCTCCATCAGCAGGAAACTGGCACATGAACAAAACAAGGGCAACAGAGACAGGAGACAGACAGATGAGACGGGAGATTGGTCAAAAGTGACAAGATCACTTCCCCGGGCGTTTCCAAGAGCGACAATGTAGCTCAGAGGAGGAGTGAAATGTGTCTTGACCATTTTAGACTTAGCAAGGCAGAGGGAGCAGCTCCTTCAAGTAGCAGGGAGGTCACGCCTTGTGTGCTGCAGGAAAAATCCCGCCTCTCCCCTGGAAACGGGAGCAATGCCACGGGCGCAGATATTATGCAAATACATTAAAACCCATCTGGATGGAAAAAAAGCCCACAGCGGACACAGGAAGGAGTCTCGACAGGAAGCTCAGGTGTGAAGTCACGAAGCTCACGGTAAAATGAGACGGGCAGATTATGCAACAGTGACCTCTGAGGGGGATTTTTATAAACCAACACAACACTAACTGATCACCGAGTCTCAAGAGGAGTCTGTGTATTTGAAATTTGTTATAGCACATTGCACTGCTTTAAGCCACTTCGAAGACTATAACTAAAACACAGAATGAAATAAAATATAATGAAATAAAACACAAGATCAATGGCATCACTACCCAAGAACTGCACAGCAAAAAAAGCAGAATATTTCTGTGCACAAGGTTTCATCCTCTATTGCTACAGTGTAGGTTTTGTGACTCATAAAAATGTACTTTTACAGACAAGCCCAGTACAAGCTAAACACTAGTATGTGCCTTTCATAAATATTTAAAAGGACAAGGTAATTATCACTACCTTTATAGATGACACATCTAAAAAAAGTAACACATATAAAAACTTACAAATGTAAGTGCTGTTCCCCATACGCTTACATTTCACCCACTTCTTCAATTTCTTCATGTAGGTCATGCAGACAATTCACTCTAATCATACACTAAGAAAATCAGTCACGCAGAAATGACAGTAAAAACTGCACTGAGTAACTGTAGATAAAGCCAGCTACTGCCTTGAATTGACTGTTTAAGTTTTCTTAAAGGAACTGCCCACAACCGTCATATTGGGTCTGGCAATGAGGCCCCGTAAATACATTTGTAATTTGCTTTAATTGTTGCTCTCATGCTTGAAATGTGTTCATGGGCCACCATGGTGCTGGCATTTGAAAAGTTCCAGCTAGGTAGTCTGGGATAGGCCCTGATTTACAGGGATCAGCTAGCCCTGGAACTAGATAACTAATGACGTGTACTTATCTAGCCAGCCAACTAACCAATTAATAACCAGCAGGCTAGCTATTAATATTGCTATAAAACAATGGAGAGCCAAACGTATTCTGTATTTTAATTTTTTTTTATTCTAATAGGTAGCTCAGCAGAACTCCACTCTAGAATCCAAGGTCTCAATTTACAAAACAAAAATAAAGACAAAGTGCCATTCTCGGTCATGCTGGCCAACTGGCCTAAACAGCTTGCTGTCTTTGTACTGTAAATGACCTTATTATTTAGCTACCTATTATAATCTAATCTGGGCAGCACTACAAACCACTTTGATGTTGTTGTCCCCATCTGGTTATTAACCTCTTCTCCCCTCAACGAAAATTTTAAATTTGGCTTACTAACACTATCATTGCCACCTACAAGCAACACACTTCTTCCTGCACACCTTCCTCTTCTATTGTATTTAATGCCAGCTGACACTGAGTGAGTTGGATTACTGCCTGCTACCATATTTGATGACATGAAAAGCCCAAGCAAATAAGAAGAGAACAGCCCACAGAACTAAAAAAATATAAAGACACCAAACAACTAAGACCAAAAGCATACCGCATACCATACCGCAAGGACTGCTAAACACACCAGGAGGCTGAGAAGGTGGGACCATGCCCAACATAATCTCTTTCAAAGTGACAAAGTCAAATCATCACAATTAGAGTGTAACCCAGTTAATAACTCATTTATTAGGCAGTAAAAATTGAGGACCATAAGCAGGTTGTGATTTTAACAGGGTTATTATCAAAACTGTCTTAAGCCTTCTCAATCTACCGAGGTACAGCATCAAATAGATGAACAGCTGTGGACACAAAGCTACTGTACATTCGAAGAAATGAGAAACAGACCGCCCCTGAAAATAATATAGCTGTTATTTTCGTATTTGTAAAACTAAAAACAGACAGAAGAGACATGGGACAAAACTAACAAGTAAGCTTTCAATTCTGCTGCTGGTGAAAATATGTAAACATTTTAAAACAACTATAGCAAACTACACCAGTTTCCAATGAGCTTGTTGCATTGTTTTGCCATATCAAGTCTCAATCTTCCTATAATCGAAACATAGCCAGTGATGCAGCTAGCAACAGTAAGCAAGTAAGTAACATTAGCATCAGCATACTGTATATTGCTAGGTGGTTGAATCTTAGCCAACTGATCATACATGAAATGTCTTGGGTTAATGAACACTGTATGTGAAGTTTGACCTAATTATGAAAACGCTTGCATTTACTTTCAGTTTACCACACATGCAGACAGTTATTAAAAGATGTGTAACCAATATTAATCTTTCTGATGATATTCCCAGAGTATTACTTCACAGCACCATTCCACCCAGTCTGACTGTCTTTAAAGAACATAACGTTAATGGGGTTTGGATATTAAGCCAAGTGATATTAATGGGTTCATCATTAAATTTTCTTGGAGCACTCAGTAGTCTGTGTAGTAGTACAAAGTATGAGTAATAATACCCAAAGGACAGCCAACTAACAGATTCTCTGAGGAGACTTCAACAAGCTTAAGAGCTCCTTGGGGAATAACAAACTATATTCCTTGTCAAAACACCCACTGGCTTTTCAACAGGAATAAGACAGTCACCTCTGGCTGAAACTGTTCTATGTATTTTCTTTAATAAACGTCTGCTTCTACAAGTGTTCAAAGGAGCACTGGAGAAAGTCTACATGTAGAATATCATTGAATTAATGCATGCTATACACCTATGCTATGAAATGTCTTGCTATGAAAAAATCCTTCTGCCTATTAATGCTGTACAGAGTAGAACTGGGCTGATATTTGGGTTATATTACATGGAGAAATAAGCCTGGTTGGAGGTGTGAGAGAAAGTTACTGTGTTCTGGCCAATGACAAAGCAAGCAGGGGTTCTCTTCTAAGCTGCCAGGACTCTGTCAGGGTCTCTATGCAGGCAGAGAGAACAGACACTCCCCACATGGGCCAGACAGCTTGACTGGGCCACAAGAGGGGTAATGCAGTAGGACCATGTGACCGAGAAATGAAGAAAAGAACTTTGATCATAAAAAACACAGAAAACAAGCAGTTTTTTGTAGGTTCAGAATTAAACAGCACTTCACAGCCATACAGAAAAAAGTACACCTACGTAATCAGTGGTTGTACCAGTGCTCGTTCATTTGTGCTCTGTCCTCTAAGTGTGTGTTTTAAAAAAGAATGCAGATGAGTCAAAGGGAATTAATTTGATGGATCAGCCAATCAAACGGTTCAGCTCCAAGGAACCTGTAAATAGAAAAGAGGGCCCAGACCCTGCACAGAGACAGCCTGGCTTGCTGTGGATCACAGCAGATGTACACTGGTTCTCATGAGTAATAAATAGAAAGAGAAAAGTGTCTCGGAGCTGGTTGCTACGCATCGCTCCTGGGGCAGTCGCTGTGACTAAGATTGAACGTGACAAAGCAGTTTGACATTTCCAGCTTTCCAGACGGTCCCCCCAAGGGTGTTTTGGCTGAGGGAGACGAACAGATGACTTGATTTTCTCTGGGTCTTGACTTCATCCATTTAAACTTCCGGTGCTTGGGATTGCACACCATTAACAGAAAGTGCGGACAAACCAAAAAGCCTAGCACTGTAACCTCTGTCAGCCAGGCCAGCCATCACTCTGTGGATTGCAGGCTTTTCAGTTTCATTTTTTTCCCTCAAATGGCTAAAGATACCATTCACTTTAAAAAAATTGCTTGTCAGTGCACCGGAGGTGATATGGCCTACTTTGTCTGATGAAGCTGTAGGCACACGGGCGTGAGCCGAGCCTGTCGAATGTGATTTAATAGCTGCGATTGTGAAATGATGCGGGTTTCCTGGTGTTTGATGTCTCCTGTTTTGTTCGGCTTGGTCCTTCCCTCACATTTACAGGCATATTTTCATTGCTGCTCCTTGTGTGTCTTTGAAACTTCAGGTGCTACATCTGTCAGCTGACACACAATTAGTGTTCCTGTTGGCAGGGGGGACTGGCGTTCCCTGTGAGTGTTCAGCTGGGGATCAAACAGAGCAAAGAGACTGCTGAGCCCTTTCTCAGATGTGTACCACAAACACAGAGGCTGCAGGAGGGTACTCGATGATAAAACAAAAAGAAATACCTGCACATACATGTACGTATGTGTCCAGACTGATACCAAACATTTCATTATCTCACCTACACTTACTGAGGCCCTCAGGAAATCTCATGCTCTTTTCTAGATCTCTGTAATGAACACAGAGTTGCAGATGGAGGAAAAAGACTAATACCTCCCCAGACGTGCCATTATCAGCAGATAAAGCACCGAGTCCCTGTCAGCCAGGCGTGTGCAGTGGGAGTGATGGACGTTGCAGCGGTCAGGGCACTCTCAGAAGGCCACTCCATGCCCTGCTCCTTCAACCACCGAGTATGTCCATCCTGCCTTGCACTGCGGCTTATGTAACCTAATGTCAGGTTAAAGCAAAAGTAATACTTGAGCAATCCCTCTCTTTCTTTTTCCAGAGGTATATATCTTCAGCCAATTTAAGCTCACCTATATAGGGGCAGAATACAGCCAACAAAATATGGGCTATTCTTTATTCTATAATACGAACTGTAAGATTATAGTGTTTCTAACTTCTGACCAGACATGGTTCAGAATCAGAGAACTGTTAACCTGATGGCCTTATTATCATAGTTACAAAGGAAGCTCCACACCTTGGTGCCACGCTACAGTTGGAGCCAAGAGCAATTGATTAAGGCAGGCAGCAGCCATCAAGTCTAGCATACAACCGGGAGTGGGCAGTTGGCAACCATCACCACACAAAGACGCAGTCAGCATCAAAGGATCCCGCTTTGCATTGGGAACATAGGCTGATGCTGCAACAGTGTAAAACCTATTGTTTGTTGCCATTTGTTTCATGGTATAAAAGGCCGATCACGGTAACAGTTCTCTGAGTTAAAGCTTCGCAGGCAGAGATGCTGCCGGATTCCATCGCCGAATAAAGCTTTTTCTCCAAGCGCGCTTTTGGTCCGGTTCGTTTACTTTTAAAATTAGAACAAAATCCAACAATTGGCGAGCCAGCCAGGAGGAGCTGATACGAGATAAACTCACCGACACATCTACGAAGTGGAACAATTCAGCAGAAGAATCGTGGAGATTTTTCCGGTTGAACTTTCCAGTCGAAGATCGGCAAGACAAGAGTCTGCGGGTCCGCAAACATCGCAAAGACCTTAACTCGGTAAGAAACGTACCACTCCTCTTGAAGAACCTAGCTATTTTATAAGTAAACAAACCAGTAAATATACGTATATGTAACTGACAGTGTTTTGGTTAACACTGTTGATAAGAGCTCTAAAAAAAAATAGGCCGAGGTACCGAAGTCTAGGCTAGGGAAAGCCTAAGTTTATAGTCAGCTCACGTCGTGCTATCTAGCCGGTAAATGTTTAGTTATATTTTCCGATTAGATCAGAGGTTGACGGAGTGTGAACTATAGTAACGTAGTCATCTCACATCGTGCCGGTTATCAGACTTCTAATCGGAGGTTGATGGAGTGACTAGTGTAAGCAACGGGGTTGCTAACTAAGTTTATAGTGAGCTCACGTCGTGCTATCTAGCCGGTAAATATTTAGTTATATTTTCCGATTAGATCAGAGGTTGACGGAGTGTGCACTATTGTAACGCGGTCATCTCACATCGTGCCGGTTATCAGACATAATCGGAGGTTGATGGAGAGACTCGTGTAAGCAACTGCGGGTTGCTGGGCACCTTCCTATGGTTAGGAAAGGTTTTTGGGATAGTCATCTCACATCGTGCCGGTTATTAGACGTAATCGGAGGTTGATGGAGAGACTCGTGTAAGCAACTGCGGGTTGCTGGGCACCTTCCTATGGTTAGGAAAGGTTTTTGGTATAGTCAGCTCACGTCGTGCTATCTAGCCGGTAAATATTTAGTTATATTTTTCGATTAGATCAGAGGTTGACGGAGTTTGTACTATAGTAACGTGGTCATCTCACATCGTGCCGGTTATCAGACATAATCGGAGGTTGATGGAGAGACTCGTGTAGGCAACTGCGGGTTGCTGGGCGCCTTCCTATGATTAGGAAAGGTTTTTGGTGTAAGCTCTGGAACAGAATTCAGTACTATATAATTATTCTTCGCTGTGAGAGAGTTGGAGAATTCAGTTTTTAAGTGTGAGAGAATTAAAAACTGGTACTTTTCTCGATTGTGAGAGAGTTAAGAAGTAGTGCATTATACTGGTATTGTAAGTTGTTAATTGAGCTTCGGATAGTCAGCTCACGTCGTGCTATCTAGCCGGTAAATGTTTAGTTATATTTTCCGATTAGATCAGAGGTTGACGGAGTGTGTACTATACAAACGTAGTCATCTCACATCGTGCCGGTTTTCAGACGTGAAATCGGAGGTTGATGGAGAGACTATGAGTAAATATATAGTCAGCTCACGTCGTGCTATCTAGTCGTTAAAATATTTAGTTGTGACAGGCTACTGACACGCTTATATTTTCGATTAGATGAGAGGTTGACGGAGTGTGTACTAGTAATATAGTCATCTCACATCGTGCCGGTTATCACACTAATCGGAGGTTGATGGAGAGACTAGTATAAGCAACTGGGTTGCTGGACACCTTCCTATGGTTAGGAAAGGCTGTTGGTAAATTATTATATATTATTATTAAGTATAATTATTCTTCGCTGCAAGGGTTGAATAATTAAATATTTAAGTAAGAGAACTAAAATTTGTACTTTTCTTGATTGTGAGAAAGTTAAGAATTAGTGCATCATACTAGTATTATAAGTTGTTAAGCGAGCGTTGTTTTTCCGACTGTAAGTAATACGTAAATGTTCTAAGTAACGTTGGAAAAATTATAACAGTATAAATTTATATATATAAATTTATAACAGTAAAAGCATACTTAAGAATACTTTTCTTAAAAGCTATATGCTTAAAGAATTTGTATTTGTTTTTAAGTCGCTGAAATTGTAAGCACTTTAGCCTTCCAAATTTGGTTTGGAATGACATCTTGTTTCCTTAATACCGTAAAAACTGTAAGCGTAGCCTTCCGACCGAGGTTCGGAAAGAATTAGCATTTTAAACGGTAAAGTGATAAGCCTTCCGACTAAGATCCGGAAAGAGTCAATTTTTCTAACTGGCGAGCCAAAGTTTAATTTTCTGTTTTGTGCAGCTAAGCAGAAAAAAAAAAACACGTGATTTCTTTTCTTTAACTAAAGTGTTAAGATAAACGCAGTATATTATTAAGAGGAAATCAAGAGTAGACAAAGAAAATAGTCTATATCACTGAATGATTTTTTATTTTTAAAGTATATTCATATCCACTTATCTCAAAGTATTCCTGGTTGTGGACGTACTCTGTATTTTGAAAATAGCCTACATTTTTGACTAGGCTGCGCATTTGAAGATAAAAATTGTCTGTAGTCTTTTCCTCGTTAAGACAAAACTATAATAATTCCAGTTTCCTTTAGCTAACTCTGTTCTGTAGAGTGCACAACATTTGCATTCAAGTAAAGATAGCTGTGGGTATTCACACTTAGAATAAACAGTCTAAACAGCTCCACTAACACCTGCTCTGTCTGCTTTGTATCTGAGGGAATCTGTTGTCATGGCTGCTGAGTTGCCGTCGGCTGCGCAGATCCGTGTTCATGGGGCTGGGCCATTGAAACCTACGACAGAACGTCACGGAACAGCTCCTCCAAGCACAACCATCGATCAGATGATGGACAGCCTAAATTCATACTTGGAAAAACGGCTTGGATTAAGGAAATGCAATGACGACATCCAACGGAAATACAACATTAAACCCTCCGAGGACAGACTCTGGACCTTGCCGGACATCAAAAAGGCCTGGGGAAAGACACAGCGCATGTTCGCAAGCAGCAGACGAGACGGATGGTCTGTTATTTTGTGCAAACAAATTCGACAACATCTGGAAAAGTGTGAGATTGATAGACTGAAACGTGAAATCACTGCGGAAAATGCAAAAGTTAAAGCATTAGCCTCTCAATTACAGGAAGAGAAAAAGGAAAAAGAGAGACTATTAGCTGAAAATCAAAAATGGCTAGATCTAATCTCCAAACAGCTACAATCAAAAGACTGTGATAAAGCAGCAGCCTCTTCCAATACACATGAAGGAGGCGCTAAGCAAAGGAGACCAGAACTGCTCTACCCATTCAAAGAGCTGAGAGCCATTGAGGAACAACAACACCGTCATTTGCTGGAGGAATTGCCACATGACCATGGTAGCAGCTCAGACGGTGAGGAATTGTCCAATGACACACCTGCTGCTGCACCTGTGACAAAGGACAGCAGTGCACAGGTCAAATCTACCTCCACAACAAGCACAAAGGTTAGGCTTGCTCCTGTAGTAATCAAACACCGTAGAACTGAAGTGGAAGTTCAAAGTGAAGAGGAGTTTGAGGAGGATGGCCAGAGACGGACTCGTATTGTGACAAAGAAGGTCAAAAGATACCTCCCATGTAAGACTTACCAACCAGCCACACCAGAACAAATTGATAAATGGTCCAAGGAATTACCAGACGCATATAAACAGCCACGCAAGGCTTGGCAAGTTCTTGAACGCATACGAAAAATTTACACTCTACACCCACTGGATGCTGCTATGATCCTCAATGTAAACTTAAGGGACAGCGATCAAAAGAAGCTGACTGAAAGTGTAGAGACAAGGGCAGGGGAGTTTCAAGACAATGTTGATGCAGGATGGGAGGCTGTACGAACCTTTTTATATGAACTTAAACCTGCAGAAGTCAATTGGGCCAAAATCACTTCATGCACACAGAAAGCAGGAGAGAGTGTTGCAGAATATGAGGAACGCTTTAAGCAGATTTGGCTGGAACATGCTGGTCTGAACAACAGTGACGATATAGGCAAGGATACTGGCATGCCTTTAAAAACTTCATTTGTGAATGGACTAAAGCCAGAGTTATCCAAAGCCCTTAAAGTCCGTTATGATGACTGGGATGGTGTTGGGACAGCTTTCAATCAGGTTGTGGAATGGTCAGCGAGGATTGAAAGAACACAGGACGCCAAACTCAGAGCCTTACAAACTAACGCTCTGAAATACAACAATCCTGGAACCAGAATTAAGACCCCTGCTGGGGGAACACCAGCCCCACCGGGTCCATTCCGGCACCTTCAGTTGGACTACATAACCCTGCCTAAGAGTGGGAGGTTTCAGGATGTACTTGTAGATAAATTCTCCAGATGGGTGGAAGCATTCCCAACTAAACATGGAACGGCAGCCCACACAGCCAAAACACTGGTGAAGGACATCATTCCTCGATGGGGCCTGCCAGAATGCACAGACTCAGACCAAGGAACACATTTCACAATGTGTCGCATGATAAATACAAGAAATTACATTGTCCTTACAGACCACAAGCTTCAGGTCGAACACAAAGAATGAATCGTCATCACAGATCATCTGTCCAAGCTCCACCAGGAAGGAATCCCTTGGAAACTGGACTAAACCTTTTGAATTATCACATCATCATCAGCCATCACAGGCCGGCCCATGCCCCAACCCGGAACAATGGATCTGCACAAGGCCGACGTGCATTTAATTTCTGACAGCCTGATCCGGTACTGCGAAAAACTCTCGCACACAAACCTCAGAGTGTAGCATTAGAACCCTAGTAGGGACGTCCGTACCAGGTTCTTTTAGTAACTAATGCAGCAGTTAAGGTACAGGGACAAGATAAGTGGTACCATGTCAGCCATTGCAAGTTAGGAAATCCGCCTAGAGATGAGGGATAGAATGGCGGTAGTATTTATCAGAGTCCAGACATGGCGGGACTAGAGTTGTCTAGGCTCTAGCTTGTCGTCTGAGGATGAAGAGGTCATCATACCACCACTGATAAATACTGTAGCGTCCCGCCGAAACTACATAGGGACAGTTTAGGCATTTTTAGGAATAACGATCCATTTTTCAAAAATGTTTATGTACTTTGGCAAGATGCGTTCCCGCCTTCTCTCTTGTGTGTCATTGCAGATGTTCCAGTGAAGAGCAGGGTTCCTAACAGCTGAGAGAGAAGGGTGCCCTGGCTGTCATCGGACACCTGCGCTGGACTGTACCTGACACCTGGCTGACATCTGCTGAAAAACCACGGGACACATCTGCATCAACCAAGCCCACAATATCACAGACTGCGTCAGGAGACCTCATTCACCAGCACAATCCAGCAGCATGTGTGGAATGCGATCATCCACCATGCCACCAATGTCATTTCTCTGTACATCTTTCAATGTATCTGTGTATCATCATAAAATGATGAAATTCTTTTATTTTATACTATAAGCAGTGGTGCCTGTGCTCAGTATTAGACTGTGTACATGATTAATATCAACATGTTACGGTTTCTTTTCTTTTTCTTTTTCCTCCTTCCGCTCCTGTATTTTCTTACAACTATTTCTCTATTTTTGTGATCATATTTTTTTTATGATCAAAGGGGGGAATGTAAGATTATAGTGTTTCTAACTTCTGACCAGACATGGTTCAGAATCAGAGAACTGTTAACCTGATGGCCTTATTATCATAGTTACAAAGGAAGCTCCACACCTTGGTGCCACGCTACAGTTGGAGCCAAGAGCAATTGATTAAGGCAGGCAGCAGCCATCAAGTCTAGCATACAACCGGGAGTGGGCAGTTGGCAACCATCACCACACAAAGACGCAGTCAGCATCAAAGGATCCCGCTTTGCATTGGGAACATAGGCTGATGCTGCAACAGTGTAAAACCTATTGTTTGTTGCCATTTGTTTCATGGTATAAAAGGCCGATCACGGTAACAGTTCTCTGAGTTAAAGCTTCGCAGGCAGAGATGCTGCCGGATTCCATCGCCGAATAAAGCTTTTTCTCCAAGCGCGCTTTTGGTCCGGTTCGTTTACTTTTAAAATTAGAACAAAATCCAACAGAACGATATGCATGGTTTACAGAATGGGGAGGTCAGATGCTGGATTATGAAATGAGCTCTGACACTGCTTCTGACCTCTGCTCATGTACACTTTAATTGGTTTATGAGCCTCCCTACATCTAGTGTTCAAGTCTGTAGAAATGACCACCTGTCTGTTAAGTCTACTGCCAATTACAATAATCTGTGCCCAAAGGTAAAGAAAATCAGACAATGATTATGAGGGTACAGATCTGGTCTTGCAGTGGTCACACTCCCGCAAAGAGGCTCTAGATTGACTTACATTGTACGGTACAGTAAATCCTAAAGTTTGGGAGCTCAAGATGCACAGAATGATGAGAACCGTCATGAATTGACTGTATTCTCATATATCCCCAGCTACATCTGAGCAGAGACTGTCTCAGTGCTGTGTCTGATGTGTCCATCAACATCATATTCCTCCATAGGGAGGAGGCAGCCAGTGTGGGGGTAGCTTCTGTGTGCAAGACAAATAATGCTGTCTACTTTACTCGATTAATAATCAGTTAATGAGTGAGTAACGGGTTACATCTGACCAAATCTGCAGATTCTGCATATATGAAACTAGGAAGCACAAGCAAACACTATTTAAATAGATGAATCAGCATGGTTTTAGTTCAGCATCAACAGGAATGTTTCCACACAAAAAGATACAAGGTGTTCAAATGGCAGCACACCTAGTGCTTTGTTGAAAGAAAAAAATAAGTATGCAAGTCACGGTAGCTGGAGCAGACTGTTTAATTAACTAAATGGAATAAAAATAGCCGTCGGGAGCCTTGTGGGGTTAAAATCCCTCCGCTTATCGAACCTATTACTACAGCTTGGTTGATCCAGACGCTGCCTGGGACCCTGCAGCTAATTAAAAAGGACTGTCCTCTGCCTTCCTCAGTATCGGAATTCCCCACCCTCTATCTCCTCTCTCTCTCCCTTTTACTGCATCAAACTGACCTTAACCACCTCGTCTGTCTGGACATGTGACCAATGCAATGATTTGCAGGATAGTAATCATGAGGCTTGAACGGATTATAGGCAAACCCTCCCTCTGTTCAGACTGCTGACGATGCAGTGTAGGGAAGCTGTTTCCTGTTAGGGCTAGGGGTAGGGTTCAGAAAATACACCGAGTGGAGCTTCCTCGGTTTTTCCTTAGTAGCGTTCTTTAGTTTCTCCCCCCTGGTTCATGACAACAAAATTACATGTGCACACTGGAATCCAAAAGATGTTCCAGCTCCAGTACAGTTCAAGCTCCAGTACAGTACGTGGTCTAGACACTACCACTGTGCAAAAAAGCAGGGTTATTAATTTGGCTTACACAACATCCCTAATGACTGAGGCAAGGCAACCAGGGCCATGATAACATTCTTATGATAAAACACAAAGCCACAGAGAGGCTTTCTAAATTTGAACTGATTCAAAACAAACCCTCATATTATGCAATTGTTTGATGTTAGATCTAACGGAAACAAACATCAAAATACAATTCCTCTTCTACTGTACTGTAGCAGCCATAGGATAAGATATAAAGATATAGGATATAAAGGCGCCTCACTCAATATACAGTAACTATAATCACTCAAAACTCCAGTTTTTGCCAGGTGTCAATAGCACCATTTGATGTTCTGCATGTATGTAGGTACAGGCTTGGCTCTTCAGAGTCTGTAACACAGCCTCAGTAAGGTTGCCCTGGGAAAAGGACAGCCTGCTTTTCCATGTCAGGGAAAAACAACATATTTTTCTCAAGTATGCATAATAAAACATTCTTAAGAAATGTCATTACATGCCAGAAAGCACTTGCCAAACCTGATGCATCTTGAATAGATTTGTCAACATATTTCTGAGTGTGAAATGTAAAATACATATCTTTGTCTTCTCAAATCATCAGCACACCATTTTTGGACATAACAGCAACAAAGAATAGTTTTTCAATAGCTAGAAACGCCCCTGACCCTAACAGAAGAAAATAAACATCTACATATACCTGTTTGACACTGTTGCTAGACTAACTACGAGTCACACATCAGATGACCCCTGCACCCCAAAAATATGTAGCATCAATAATTTTATGAATCTCTTTGACAACAAAATTACGAGGATCAGAGACAAGATCCAGAGTTTTCCTACCACCCATGATATAATTATGGTCCCACCAGTCTCAGAACATCATTTGCTCATTGGATTTAGTAAATTTACTACTTTAATTACTTCTTTTAAGTTGTCTCCTTGTTTATTAGGACCAATACCAACAAAGCTTTTGATAGAACTGCTACCAGTTATTGGCACACCATCACAAAACATTATCAACACCTACCTAACAGCATGATAACGCAGTCCTTCAAAGTAGCAATAAAGAACATCCACATTCAATTTGTTCACAAGGTGCTGTCTATCTTGTTATTCCAAGAGTAACTAAAAGTACTGCAGGTGGTCAAGCCTTCTCCTATTGAGATCCTCTCTTATGGAACAGTCTATTTGTTCATGTTTGGGATCCAGACCCTCTCTTGGTCTTAAAGTCTAGGCTTAAAATGTACCTTTTCAGCAAATCCTTCAGTTAAGGGATGGGGGTTGGAGGACTGACACAAGCTGTACAGCCTTTGGTAGACTGAGCTGTCAGTACTGTCATTACATCACAGCATGGTGTCCATATTTAGCATATCTGGAAAAATTGTGTGTTATAACAAATTTGATTCGATTCAATTTGTGTTTGAAAACAAAATTTATTATGGGGTTTGTATGCAACTTGAATTAAAACAGCGCTGGTCATGAAATAATGTCAGAACAAATTTAAAATTAGCTTGTGTTTTTGCTCGTTGAAAAATTAAAATGAAGGTTCTTCAGTATTTATTGCTGCTATCCTGTAGTAAACACATACATTTATAAAACTGCAGCTGAACTGTGTTTTAGTTGAAGACTGAATCTTTAGATTTAAGACACAAGCTTTATAAGGGACGTTCACAATATGACTGAAATGTTTTCATGATCAAAACACCTTCAAATTAAGAGATAAACTGCTAGATACTTCAAACGACAACATCACTTAAAATACATCAGAACACCATACATGTAATTAATAATGTATATAAATATGCAAATTCCTAATTAACCCTGTATGGCCTTTGGAGAGGAGAAACAGAGACCCTCATTAACCTTAATCGTTTAATTTAAATCAGAAAACATGGCAGAGATGTTTCAGCTGCTGTACATTACATTTAGTACAATTTTTACACATTTTTCCCTTTATGCCACCCTATTTTGGAATTGCCGATTGGATATGTTATGCTCATCTCTCTGTGATGACCACTGTACACATGCAGGAGCATTTTTTTTATACTGCGAGTCATCCAGCACACCACAGTGAGCTAATTGGTAGGAGCCTATTGGTAGGAGCAACTTCACTTATGCCATCCAAGCAATCTGCTGGCAAAGATGAGTCACAGGGTGCCTGGGAGCAGCGAGACAAGCAACACCTGATGAAATACCCACTCCTATCCCTGCCAGAACGGAGCACATTTGTTCCGCCGCAGTGGGCTTCCAGTCATGACAGATGATACAACTGGAATTGAACGCTTTATCCACTATGCTAGTCTGGAACCCGACATTTAGTAAACCTGAAAATAAATGATAAATAAATAATGAGTATTGCATACATTAAAGTGAACACTCAAGGATATATACAGCGCATGTATGCCTACCACATCAGACGACAGATCTACTGGAGAAAGCACACAGTTCCCAGGGTAAGTGGGCTAATCATTTGCCCAATTACTTCTTGGCTGTACAATACCTACAGCTTCCTCTGTAATGGTACTATATGACTCAACATGCACTCTCCACAACAGTCTCCACATCTCCCATTTTAATGGCACTATAACTGTATGGGTGTTTGCTTTCAGTACACTTGAATGTACTGGAAGCCACTGAATGGAATAGTAGTACTAGAAAAGTCAGACTGTTTTCACCTGTAAAGCCCTTGTATTCCTTTTTATCTTCATTACAATAAATACATAAAAGCTACAATATTTTGTTGCAGTGAACAGAGCAAAATATGGGGCAATACTACTGAGACCAAAATAAAGATCTGTCCAAAGTGTACAGAGAAGAAAAGATACATATATTTTGCAGTCTTAAAAAGTGTACACCAAAGGCCACTGACAACAGTATAATCCATCACGTCATCAGGTGTAATAGGGACCATGCATGACAAAACCACTGACTTGGATGGGAGAGAGGGACTCGCTTCCCATTTCTGAAAGTATTGGAAAAATCAAGTCTTAGCCATGGAGACCACTTTATATCTTCACAACAACTATACTGAGCTGTTAGTACAACATGCACTACTGTCATCCAGCTATAAAGAAATGTTCCTATGTGTGAATGTCGGTGCAAAGGTACAGAACATCCTTGATAAATCTTCTTTATTGTGCATAAAAGCACTCCTACGCACACTTTAGGATATTATTTGGCAGTGAATGAGGCCCCTGGAACAATGGCATCTGGTCATGTTGATGTCTGGAATTTTCCATTGTTTTAACTAAATTGCATCCAGCTAATAAACAAGACAGTTATTTTAAGATGTTTTTTACATTCTTCTAGAAGCCACACTGATTCGTTCAATCAAGAATGCAAAAGGAAAGGCTGTAAATGATAAAAAGTCCTCTATGCAAAATGAAGAGAAGGAAACAAAATCACTTACGTGTGATATTTTTTACAGATTGCAACAATTACAGTTTTGAGGAACAGAGCAACAGCTTTCAAAACAAAGTTTTATCTGCCACAAATTCAGCCATCAGTAGCTTGCAGTTGTGCGCTCTTGAGATATTAGTGAACAATGCATTTTGTTGTTTAGAAAAACCTATTACATTGCTGCAACATCAAGACAGAAACCTATAAATGTACTGTATACAAAGCCCAATCCCTGCCAGCACAGTTCCTGCCTGCAACGTATCCCTTAAAAAAGGTCAAACACTTGGCAGGAAGGAAATAGGTTTGCCTAAATTTATTCACTAAGTAATCCAGCAACCAGCCAACAGTATTTCAGTCAAGGGACAGGCACTGCATGGCACAAATAGGGTTCAGGGAATACTCTGTGGGGGTACTGTGTGCTTTCAGTTCACTATAAAAAAGCAAGAACCCCATAAGGCATTCTGATTTGGAAGTTAGGCTTAGGCCTGAGTTCTATCAAATGTGCTTTATTCTTAACTTTAAATGTCAAATCTTAGCAAGATTTTCTTTGTTACTAATACAACATTATGAGTTTGGCAGTGCCTGAAATTAATGATAATAAAGAAACAATTAACTAGGTGGAAGTTATAGTTAATAGATCATTGTTCACAATGAAGGACAACATGCAACAAGATTATTGACTATTCCAATAGTGAAATGCTGTTAGACTGTGAAAGTTAATCTATTTTCCTGATACATATTGTGCCCACAGGAATCATTTAGCATTATGATTAAATTTTTCTTTATTCCTGGTGGAGGTGGTACAGAAGCAGCTACAGTATGTAGCTTGAGGGAATTTGAGCAGAGTTACCAATGGCGACCTTGTGGTATACTAATGCTAATTTAATGGATTTGGGTCAAAGTATCACAACATAATATACTGATATTTTCTCATAGTTCATTCTAATTGAAAAACACAAGATAAGAGCTTACCAACAATAAACATATTAAACTGCAATCACATTAACTTACATTAAACTATATAATTGTTATAGTTGTACAGTATGATTGATTCTTTGGTTGATATTAATTGCAACAATAATATATGAGCTGCATATAAGTAATATATCATGTGTGCATATATCTTATTCAAAAATTTGCAAAAACAGTTTATCAGAGCAAAAAGACAATTCCAACTGAATGTGAGAAGCCATGGATGTCTTGCCTTGGTATAATGAATGTCATACTCTATGTGGCAGCAGATACTAACAGAATTATCTTGACATAATTGCATACTGTATATCTGTTACAGTATTGTGTTTTCTACCAGGCATTTCCTGAAAACACCCTTTAATCAACTACAGCAACAAAAGCCATTTTCTACTCTGGCATTCAGTCATTCATGTTGGCTACTTTGGCTGAAACCAAGTAAAAGAAACACAAATAAGACTGGACAATTAATACAGCACAAGTTTGATTAGTAAACCTCTCTCTTAAACCTGTTCCTCTCTGTAGAACTAATCTGAAAAGCAATGTGTTCATTAGGATGGACAAAGTCACCACTAGCACATAACTGAAATTACTTCTGCACAGTTATAGAACCACCTGTATTATATTCACTGGATCAAATGATCATTTTAAGGTGAGGGTGATAGTATTATTATTAATGGTAACAGTTGCCTTGTTTATAGCTGTGCACCCCAAAGCTAGGGGATTGCAATTTCACATCTAAAACAACTCATACAATAGACTCTAGTTGGCATTATGCATTGAGGGAATGCATCACAGTTTTGGCCCTATCTCTGATTAGGGTCCCATCTTGACAGTGCACCATGCTTGTATGACCAGCTACTGTATTTAACGCCACACAAATCAGCTTACAATAAATTCTATGTCTTGGTATTGGTAGGTCCACCATGCCTTCTCAGGAGGATATCTGATAGATTAATGATTATTAAGACTTCAGAACTGTCATATATAAAAACAGAAAACCATTATGAACACTGTCACGCTCTGCTGTGATGACGTGATATGCTCGAGAGAGGAACACATGAAACCCAGCCTTTTCTTCCATTTTTTTTTCTTTTTCACACATGGCTTTTTCACCATTTGTCTCCTAGTCATTTTCCTCCTTGTTGCGCAGTCATAGTTCACAAGCCATTCCACTCTGCGGAAAGCCTCTGGAATTGAACTGTGATAAACTTCGCCGTGACCCACACCAGTGCAGCGTGTTCCATTCTCACACATATAATACAGAGCTCTCCCTCTTTTAATGGGATTGATCCAAACCCACCTGCTCCCGCTCATGCTACTGTACACCAGTCCTCTCCCTTACACTCTTGCTCATTAGAACAATTGTTTCTCTTACTCCTGCAAAGGTCAAGGATGGTCCTGAGGTTAATAACATACTTCTTGGATCTGTCTTCTTTTTATCTGGGAACAGTGCTGGTGGGGGAAATCATGTGGGGTTGTCGTATGGGACGTGCCGGGCGTACTGTCTGGCGAGGAGTGATGATCCCTCATACACGTCATTGGGAATTGCCCAAAGCTATTATTCTGGTTGCCTCGTATCTTGCAGCAGCTCGCACAGTCAGTGCTGCCCTTTACATGAAAGGGCTTTCAGCTTCTGCGTTATGATTCATCTTTAAAACTCAGACGTTCAAATAACAATAACGAACTGATCTACAGTACAATGTGAACTCATTGTTCAAAATCAATCACGCTATCTCTGGAGGGAGGAGGTTTGCCCTTGAAGGGCACCAGTTTGAAGCTATGTTACATGCTTTTACCATGAAAATCACCTTTATGGATCTAAATGGAATTTAAAATGAATTTAACATTGGTAATTAATATATTGGTAATAAACAACCATAAACTAGAACATTAGCATTTAAATATATTGTAGGATTAAGTATAACAGAAGAAAAACAATTGATCATTTACACCTCAAAAACAAATATCTCACTTACCATAGAGATAACTGATTCATCATTTAAATAATATTTAAAATATATTTATCATGTAACTCAACCTTAAAATTACACACACCATAAAAACTTACCATTTACATACAGCTCCAGAAAAATTAATCAAAATTTTCACCTTTCAGACCCTTATCAGACATTCGATCTAGCATTTAAATGTTATCTTTGAAATTATTTTATTGTGAAAGTCAGCCATTCAAATTACAATAATCAAATACACAACTGACACACAAAAAAATCAAATCACTCATTTGTCTGAGAGTCCTTTTTCTCTGTATTATGTATGACTGCTCGAGAAAATACTGATTGGACTCTCTCAGACTCATGGATCATTTCACTAGTACTCAGGGCTGGTGCGTGCACTGTGTGTATGTGTGCGAGACCCAGAGGTCTGGTACCTGAAGGCAGGCGGGGGCTCGGCCATGTGGCTTGTTCACATCCACCGCCACAAGCTGCCATCCTCCCGCTGCGTCTTCATGGAACATCTGCCAGCACAGAGAGAGAGAAAGACAGAAAGAGAGAGAGAGAGAGAGAGAGAGAGAGAGAGAGAGAGGGGGGGGGTGAAAAGAGGGTAGAGGGAAGGAAGGGTTAAGAGAGAGAGGGAGAGAGGGAAGAAGGGAAAGAGAGAAGGAGGGAGGGTGAAAGAGGCAAATAAAAGGCCGAGGGCAGACAGGAGGGGGGGGGGGGAGGGGTGAGAGACATAGTGAAAGTGAGAGACAGTGACAGTAAGAATAAGAGACAGAGAGAGAAAAATAAAGGGAGAGAAGCATTACCGGGGGGGAAGGAGACAAAGACAAAGGAGAGAGTGGGGAGAGGAAGCAAGAGAAGGGACAGATAAGGAGAAAGAGCAAAGGAGGGGCCAGAGAAAAACAGAGAAGGCGAAGAGGTAAGCAGGGGAGCAGGTACTGTTCATGACTTCATTTCATTAAATTAAGAATATCACACTTTTCACACATTCTCAAGCAAATCCTTTCAAAATTTAGTACTGATGAGCAAAAAAAGGTGTAAATCAGTTAATTAAGTTGGGAAAACATCCAGAAAACCCCTGCCATTTGCAATGATACAGTATTTTCCAGAGATTTCTGTGAATGAGAGCATCAGTACAGCATTTTTTCCTGACACAAAACAACTACAATTTTAATCTGAAAAAATGTAGTAGTAATGAAAGAGTGATTCAGTTATTGAACATGTATATTAAAGTTATCATGCAAAAAACAAGTAACTAGTACACATGCTTATGTAATAGTGGACTCTGAATATGGAGTTCCTCTGACACAAATACTGGGAGTAAACAAATCTGCAAATAGCAAGGGTCTCAAAAAACACACTCTTACTTTGCTACCTGAAGTATGTTAATATAATGTTCATATTATGATGACATACAGCATAATAATAATCATCAATAGCGACACATCTTCTGTGAAGGTATATTTGGTACACTGTATATTTGGTACACATTTAGTATATGTGACAGATTAGTCATACGCTGCAATGATTTTTATCAATGGCTATACTGTGAAGATACACAAGTATCCTGAACTGCATTATGTCACATTATGTCATATTTAGAATGTTTTATTGTCCTGCATTATTTAATGTACCTTCATCCAGAGATGGATCACTTGATACATTAAATGAAAACACAAAGTTTACCCACTAAAAACAGTGTGATGAGAGTATAGAATATCCTGTTGTTCAACTATATGCAAGACATACGTCTGATTGTACAGTTTTCTGTTTACACCACAGAGATGAAAGAAAATCCTGTTTTCCTATGACTCCTCTCACTACCAGAATCCATACAGTAAGACCAAAAGATGTCATTAGAAATAAGCTTGGTGATTCAGTTACTCATGATTCACACATAAGTATAAAAGCCTCATGAGAGTGGATTTCTGACAGACAGTCAAAAAGCGACATCAAGGTCACTGGGACAAGGAGAGAGAAACCACACGTGGCTAAGCAACCATAACGTGAGTCTCACAGTCAAGCTCAGGACCACTGCAAGATTATTTTTCTGGGTTTAAGGCATCTAAAAGACCAAGAATCTGCTAGAAAACTGCCATGACTTGCATGTCAAGAGAATGAAAATTCATACAGTCATAGCGATGTTTGATTTGTTCATGATTTTGTGCTAGACATGATTAAATATCCAGCATGATACTGCAGCTACCACCCTTTGAGTTTTGACACAATGTAAGGGTTGCTTAGAGTAATGTAAATTTAAAAAGATAAAAAGTGACTTAAAAATCCAATCTCTCTCCATTGTCTAGAGCAAATCACTTTGTTGTTTATGCAGTCATCTTAAGGAGACTTGTGAAATTAATTCAATATTCAAAAAAGAAATGCACAGAAGGATGATTTAAAAGACCTGTCAATAACATATCAGCTCAATCCCACTGGATCGCCTTAAATCCGTTTTTATTTCAATGAGATCAAAGACAGAAGCTTAAGCCCTTTTGTTTCACACCCAGTGACTGACAACTTTGTGTCCTATTTTAATTACTTTTTTAATAGAAGACTTGGGCGTCTCGGTGTGATTATGATTACATTTTATAAATACGGAAGAGCTAATTGTTTTCAAGGTCATGGAGCTGCACAATGCCAAGGGGTAAACAATTCAGGACACCACAAGTCATTGATATCATTTTAGAATACCGTATTTTTTCTGTTGTAAAAACAGTACACTTGTTTGTACAAATGTGACTTAAGACAATTCTAAATATACTTCCAAAAATAAAAATTAAAACAAATTAAAACATGAAAAGATGTCAGGTTGTGATTCTGACAAAGCATAACATCCATCTACAGAAAAATGAACATTGAAAAATACATTATATGTTTAATGTATTTTTCAATGTTCATTTTTGGCATTTTTTAGATGTTATGGCATCTAAAAAACATTTTTAGATGTTATGGCATCTAAAAAACATATTTTAACCTGTCATAACCTGTCATGAACAATATAAAATGAGGGATATGATGGACACAATAAGCCATTACACCACATGAATAAAAAAATGTATACAATTCAGACAAAATGTACTACAGGATTTTTTTATTACAATGAACAATGCAAAATCAACCCCTGTTGCTTTTTAAGAATGCAGAGTGAAAAAAACATTCACTTGGAATACTGTGACACATCTGTGTGCAATTCAAAGCAATACAATTTTAAAAAATAATAATAATTTTACCACCTGACATCTTATCAACTACTGGAAACAAACAGGTGCATTTATAAAATGAACTGCTTCAATGACAATGACTTGTGACAGGGTATATACACAGTGGGATAAAACCATTCAAGAGACAGACATGAAACATAAACTCAAAACACATGCCATAATGATATTTAATAACTCCCACAAGACTAGAACTAAATATTTTGATATAATAGAACCAACTCATGATACTCTAAATCTTCTGAACACTGGGTGCTTTTCACACTGTACGTGTGATCATGTGCTTTGGGAAAACCGTCTAAGGTCAAGCAGGGTTTCAGTTTTTGACTTCTGAACCTCCTCTTCCAAGGAGCCCTTGGTTTTGCCATGGAGCGGAACTAAAACACTGGAATACATTAAACTGTTTATCTGCACAATCCTATTACAGATAAGGAATCAATTTAAGGCACTGAAAGGCTTGGGGGGGACGTTATTGAATACGAGTCAGCCTCATTTTCACAAAATGAGGTTTGGCTTTATTGCTTTGCTGAAAATCTTTTCTATAATTTCACTCTAAACTTTCATTGGATGTAGAAGCCAGATGGGCGCCCACACAATCTGCTTCTGCCTTTTCTCAACCAACTGGTGGAACCAAAAAGCACTAAAGCTTTTGTTTTTTGCATGGATCAATTTGTTCCTAAATGAATGGGCTTCTTCCTTAAAAATGAAGTGCAAGCATTAATTTTTCCTTCTGCCTCCACTGACAGTGAAATGACTAATGCTGAAATTAAATTTGAATGTAAAACTTAGACTATGTGTTTAGTGTATGAGTACTATGTAGACCATGTGTACCATGGTACCACACTACTTCTCAAAAATCATGTAGTTTTAGGAGAAAACATGAAAATACAGAAACTTCTAAAGGAAAGGACTGAGTTAGGTATAACAACCATTTAAATTATGCTTGTAAGTGCTACTGATCACTGTTGTATTCTGGGTGCCCTATGTCCAATTAACTAATTAAATTTATCATGTATCCAATCTAATCTATTTGGAGCTTGAACATAATTACTGAGTATTTCCATAGCATTTAAAATGATCTGAAAATGGACCATAGAAAAGATTTTTAGTTGCACAAATCACACACACAAGTCAATGGCCCTTACTAGGCTGATTTATGAATGTATAGTAATTATTACCACATTCTACCAAATGCTCTCCTGGATTCTGCAACAGTCACAGAACTGTTAACTGTTTTCACACATGCTGAACCTCACACAACTTCAGGAGGACACTTCTAGAACCCCAGAGACCGCAGTGCCAATTCAGCCCCTCAGTTCTGTTGCCAGCTCCACTCAGCCCAACCCCTTGGGCGCCATGCCACCCCGTCCCTGGCACCACTGTAGGAGCAGTCTGCGGGCCACACCGCCCAAATTCACACCGCTGCACTCCAAGCCTCAACACTGCGCCCATGCTGCAGACTCTCCGCATACTGCCACCATGCCAGTGACTGTGATGTCAAAAAAGACCAGCCCGTGTGCATGCCGAAACGCTGCAGAGTTCACCATTCTTGCATTTCAAACTTCAGGAGGTGACGGGGGGTTAATTAATTGTCCCTGTCGGGGGTGGGGGGGGCCCTGGCAGGCTGGCAGAGCGTGACACACATACGCGCTTCCTCCCTTCCCGTCTCTTCTCCCCCTCCCTCTCTCCTCTCGTTCTCTCTATTTTTCCCTCTTTCTCTCTCTCTCCCTCTCTCTCTATCTCCCCCTCCCTGCTCCACATTGACTCACTAGCCTGTCTGCCTGCCACCCTATCTCATCTAGACGCAGTCTGGGAGCGCTTCCTGACAGCCGGCCAAATCTGTGTCGACCCGGGCGGTGCTCAGGTGGCATGCGCTGTGCGTGGGACAGGGGCTGGGAGATTCCAGACAGCCTGTGCTCAATCTCTGGGGCCCGAGCCAGCCAAGCCAGCACTCCACTAAATGCAGAGATCTGTCCCCGGGATTCCTGCACGCTACAGACTGCAGAAGGTGCATCTGCTTTTGCTGCTGCCATGCGACATCCTCTGAAGCATGCATCACAGGAGCCGCACTCTCCCCAAACAGATTAAGCTGCATATTTAATCATCGTTATCATAAAGAGCAATAATAACTACCTTCAATATAATGAGGACCCTTTTCACATTAAAAACCCATTACAAAACACTGTGCATATGTCCACGGAGCTATATGGCCCCAGAGGACAGGGACACCACAATTGCATTCTGTGGAATTAATTTTCTGTCTGAGCAATTCAAATTTATCCTGGCATTACCTTTTATCACAAATGTAATTAATGGGGAGAGGCTTTTCAGAAACAGAGACACAATAGTCCTGTGAGGCGAACTGTATTTACATTTGCATATCCATAGCGAAAAACATATGTACTCATGTATTCACAGTTCATATTTTGCCATGTTTGGCTATAATGTATTGATATGTGACTTTCTGGGGATTGATAAAGTCATATAATAGCAACAGCATGACAACACTAAGTTGGGGAAGACAGTACAGAGTGTCTGTGGGTGTAGGAGTACTACAGGAGTAACAGAAGCATGAGAATGATTGTCTAGTTGAGAAAGCAGTGTGTAGTGGCAAGGGTAGTAATAACAACAATGTCACAACACTTGAATGTGTCAAACAGCATGTCTGCTGCCAAAGGGAGTATTACACAGTGAGGAAAACAGAAGAAGAATATTTAACACAGGAGTAATTTCCTGGGTCAGACACAAAATTTATTATGGTGTGAGTATTATAAGAGTAACAGTCTGTGAAAAAAAAATGGCTGTGGCGTAATTTACATCTGTTATGGTGCGAGTACTGTAGGAGTAACAGTTTAAAAACACAACACTGGATCTGTACCTGCGTGGTGGCTGTTGAGGTTGTGCTGCTCCTGGACCCCCACATCTGCTGGAACTGCACCCGGATCTCCGCAAATGTCTCGATTATAACAGCTATGAACACGTTCTGAGGGGAGAGAGTGCGGAAAAGCAGAGGAAGATAAAGGCGTGAGATGGGGTTTGGTGCCCCAGCGCGCACACGCGCATCTCTAACAGAGTAAGTCATTAGCACCGCTGTACACCCCGAACCCAGGAGGATGTCATTGGGGAGCACTGCCCATTTAATAGTTTACCACATCATTTCCTCTTTCCGGCTCCACTTTAATTATTTCATCCACTCCTAATCCCTGAGGGGATAGGACTGCGAAAATAATATGAGGTGTGTATATTTATATATGTGTGTGTGCGTCTGTGTGTGTGCAAGCATGCTTGTGTGTGTGTATGTGCGGTACATCATTACCCACTACATAATAACCACTGCCTGGAACTGTCAAAAGAAAAGCAGGTGCTATTCCCATTGCATCATGAGAGCGCATGGTACAAATTTCAGAGTAACAGAGCTTGGACAAACAGCCAGCTTGTACTTAAACTATGGTGGATAAGGGGCGGTAACACACACACACACAGAATAAAACCAAAAATACCATGCTGTGCATTGACAGCAGGGTGTGCCGCCTCGCAAAAGGCAGTAAAGGAAGGAAACCTCAGCGTGCAGATGAGGGATCTGACAGAGCGGGAGTGGCGTCCGCACCTTGACCAGCCAGGCGAGGAAGAAGATGAGCGTGATGAAGTAGAAGTAGGAGCGCCAGCGCGGGAAGCTGTCGATGGCGCGGTACATGAGGAACACCCAGCCCTCCTGGGAGGCCGCCTCGTACACGGTGAATATGCTGGTGCCTTGGGGAGAGACGGAGAAACACAGGCGGTGAACATTCCCGCCGCTCCTTTTCTCTCCTCCTTCCACTCCACATTGTCCAGACACAAAAATGCAGACATAAACAAACGCTTAGGGATTACTTTGCCATGTCAGGTGCTTTTCATTACCAAGCTATGCTAACCCTCTCCTGTAAAGACATGTCTGGCTGAAGCCAATCTGGGTTGTCCACATGTGGCTGGCCCATTCAGATTCAACACAGAAAGGAAAGCACACATGCACACACGCGTGCGTTGCGTTAAATGACGCCACATAACATTCAGTTATGCAGGCAGAACTTCACTGAATTAAAGCTAATTACCTTGAACAAGAGAACCTAGCCGCCTAAATATAGCTCCTCACTGACTTCACCTCGTTCTGTGTTTCTTTAAATGGCCCCCCTTTGCATAAAAAAAGATTTTTTCCACTATTTTTTTTCCACTTATTTGGATAAATTCTTCATAAACCATCACCAACATTAATAAAAACTACTCCACGATGAAATGGATGGACGAACGCTAAAACAAACAGCAGCACTGTTCAGGGTGAATCCAATCAGTGAACATTCCATTTGGGAATTCCCGCTCAAGTGTAAAAGAGAGAGACAGACTTTGCTGCTTCCAATATTATAGGCAATTAAATCAAGCACACAGAGAAATACTTGCTCTCTCCAGTGTGCCTTGATCATTTAAATCACAAGTTTTTTTGTTTTGTTTTGCTTTGTTTGCCAGATCTCTTACTGCTTTGTGGTAAAATATGTTTACACATTCCATTATAATAGAAGAATGCAATTACTTACTGAAGTTCTGTTTTAATGAGAACAGAAGTTTGGCTAATGTGTTTAATTGACACGCAGTCTGGCCTCCTGAGAACTTCTCCTTTCTGAGAGGAGGATGCCGTGGCTGTCGAACATGTTAACTACATCTGCAAAGCTCATCTTCCACAGGGCCTTGAGCTTATTTTAAAAAGACAGGTGTTTCATAACTGGCACAACTCAAGGTGTGCTGTTGAGGAAGCCACCAGAACTATCACCTATTGTTCTTCAGTTTCTGCTTAGGAGCTGTCTGCAATCTAATGGCATTAAATGACATCAGATGTAAACATTGTTAGTGCTTTATGAAGATGATAATGATTCTTGATGTTGGAATGAGCAATTATAACACTCAAATGTACAATTACATCCTTCTTTTGCACATATAACACACTGGTAACCCAGAATGTGAATCTAAAATAACAAGAATCATCATTACCACCATCATCAGCATCATTTTTAGTACAGGCATAATTAGACCTAAGAGAAATTTTCAGCCAAGGGCAACTTTGCAGACTTCAGACTGAGTGCAGATTACCCATTTGCAAAAGCCATATGATGTTGGGAGAGTTTATTGCAAATATGAGCACAGGGAGAGTAATATCATTCATTCCATCAACATGCTTTTGAACCTTTCATTATCATACATATAAGAATTACTTGTCAGTCATAAATGCTGTGGTGGAGACTACTGAGTAAACCTCAGCTCTCTCTCTCTGTATGTTACATTTCAGCTTATATTTTACCTGCCATTATTTTTGTTTTCTTTTTGCAAACTTGCCTTTTTATTGAATAGGTATAGTACCATTTGAACTGCTTTGTCAATAATTTAACTGTCAGATTAACAACCACAAAAATAATTTACTATATAAATGTAGCAACTATAACACTGAATTCTCTGTGATGATGTCACCCAATTAAAAGTAATGTATTCAGTACAGTATGGATGATATATTTATATATTCATATAATGGATGCACTTAGGTAGGTGCTGAATGGAAATGTATGCATTTAAATTACAATGCACTATAACAGCTGTAATATCAACTTTGTTATCATAGAATATAAAGTGCCATAATTGCATATTGGGCAGTTATTGTACCTGCTGGACTTTAAGTCAATATTTAAATGAAATCAATTAAATCACTTTAATGAAAGTTCCTATATAAACGTGAGATAATTCATCAGTTGATAATTGCTTGCAACACAATGGATGATAGCACATACATTCAAGGCTAGAAGCTTTTATGAGCGAGACCCTGAAATCTGAGGCTGGAGATAGGCATGGTGTGGTGGCTGCAGCTGAAACGCCACTGTGTTAACCATTTTGTCGCAGCCAGAATTCTTCTAAAGCTTTTATCAAGACATGGAGGTTTTATTAAAACAGATCCTCACTGAAGTAATCTGAACATGATCTACAAGACAAGGGCGCTTGCTTTCCACCCCTCACAACATCAGATAAAAGAACAACTAGCAGAAGCCAGTAGGAGGTGCTACTCCATGTTTCCTTTTTCTGTTGTGCCTCTACAGCAGTACCTGCTGTTTTACAAATAAATTTAATAAAACATACATAAAGAAATTCCATAAAATAAACTAAAACCTTTTACTGAAAGTTCAAATCATGTAAAACTTGACTTTAATCAGTATGGTGTCAGCCTCTCTTTGAAATATCCCAACAAATTAAATAATTGAACTGACTGGTATCCAGACTGCAATAATTTGTCATTTACCTTTCTTGAGTTTCCCATTCAATTAGAAAGCCTTCAAAATACATGAATAAACATTAGATCACATCTGTCTCAATGGTTTACAGTAATCAGTGATACTGAGTCCTATTATCCAGCAGGTGACAGACTCAGGACAATGCACACTGGGCATTCATCAACGCTCAAAGGAAACCTTCACCCCAAATTGTAACTGCCACAATAAATCAGATTTCTGGATGCCTTCTGTACTTTTTTTTTTTTAAACAGATGTATCCATTATTAAAACAGATGTACCCGTTTACAGATGCATCCATTTACACTTACATTACATATCCATGCTGCTGCACAAAGGCACAGAGTTGGGATAGCCATTTGCCCATAGCCACAGTCAAATGCTAGTTTCTAAAAAAAAAAAAAAAAAAAAAACGTCTGAATAACACCATGTAACGAGGCACGATGATTCAACAGCAGACAGAGCTCCCGCTCCAGGTGTTACAAGCTCCTCTGTTGTCGTGGTGTGATTGCCACTTGCCATGCGCATACGCTGACATGCAGAAACCTGGTGGGCTGAAACTCCTGAAGCAAATGTAGCACAACTGGGAACAATATTTTTTATTCTGGACCGTGAGAGAGCCTGAGGGAGGGGCATTGCTGCACCCACATCTCCCTGATGAAAGTCAATTGCCATCTCAATGGTGCTTAAGAACAAATACTCTCCCTGATTTGGAGCGCTCAAAGTAAAAAGGGCATCTTAAGGCTTTGCCAGGTTGATCCTACGCAATGTAAAAAAGAATGTGGCCCTGCATATTTTAAATGATGAGGGCTGTATACATGTTCCTGCTGACCACTTGCCTATATGGTATTTCTAGCTCCTTCTTTTGCCGGCAGTTAAATTGCCTTCATGTGCTTGCGCCTAACAAGACAGAGCCCATTTGTACTGATTGCTGGCTTGGATGACTACATGAGAGAGAGCAAATTATGAAACACTGCTGTAAGATAACTCATGCAAGAATTAAAAAATGAGCTGGAACCAAAAGATTATGTTGGAAAGAATAATCACTGTAAAATCTACTCCTCTAGTAGTGCTTCTACAAACATGACTACATTGCTCTCATTGAATTTTCTTAAATTTAGGACATTTGAGCATGTTCAGTAGTGATGTTGTCATCATGATTTTTTGTTGGAACTGTAATAGGTCTTCCTTCCTGAAGTATTTTGCATACTCCTGTGTTCAGCACAGATCTCTCTCTCATCCTCAAAGACCAAGTCCTGTGGTCCTTACGACTCCTCATGGAGACTGAGGTTTCTTGAACCCCATAATGTGTGGAGCTGTCAGACATTCACTTGTAGGAACCAATCCAAATGCTTCGCTTTCCATAGAAAAACACTATGATTGCTTCAATAAGTGAGTCACAGATACCACACTACAGTTCAACCCATTCTAGGGATCCATGAAGCTCTGCTCCCCCATCGCTTCCACCTCATGCAGGAATGCCACAGCGCACAGATGTGGTTAAAGTTTGCTATTTCTGAGCCACCGCTGAGGCTCACGCAACATTTTTACAGTCTGTAAAGCTTTCCTTCATGGCAATTCTGAAATTAGTGATGCTGCAAGGCATGCTTTAGGGTTCGTTTAATGTCAGTAAAATGTGACAGAAACACAGCCTGCTGGTAAGAGGCACTAAAATGAGATTAAATTCACACGCACCTTGTGCGTTTTGTTAGTATGTGTCTCTGGCTCATTCTTGAGTGGACCATCTAAGGACAGCTGCACTGGAACTTAGGGTCTGGCAATATGACTTCTAAAGTAAGTCTAACGATATATTTTGAACGGATTTGTAAAAAAAATACATACATACATACATCTAATGGATCAATAGCTGTTTATGTGGCAGTATATTTGAATAATTTTAAATTATCATAACACACATGATAGCAGGGGTCTTCCCCTCTGCATAGGTAATTCTTAGTCAAAGGTTATTTCAGTGCAGCAATTAACCACTCACTGTACCCCAGCCTGTACTCTGAGACTTAATTCTGGGAAAATACTAGGCAGTATCAATGGTGTTGCAAGAATTTGCTGTCCATTTGCAGAGAAAATCATAATATGATATTATCCAAATGTATATTTTTCATTATCCAGCTTTTCTGTAATTATCCCGGATCGTCAGAAATTTAATCCTCATTTTCCCATAGATCCACTATTATGAGAGTTACAATCCTGAGCACAGGCTATAAATCAGCATATTTCACAAAAATGTTCAAATGTTCATAAAAGGTTAACTTCATATAAATAAGATGTGATTGGGGAATGACAGGACATGGAGAACATTACGATTGAACTCACAACCTTCGGACAGAGATTTATTTGAGCTAAAGAACAAGGAAGACAAAGAATAAAGTAAAATTCTTAAATCTTCAGCACAAGAATGCATAGAATGAAAAGAATAAAATTAAAAATGTTGCTGTCTTTTTTCAATTTTTTTTTTATTTTGCCACTTCCGCTTTCAAGCTGTTTACCTTCACTTTCCTTCACCTTCCCCAGTCTCTCTTTCCCCATAAATCAGGATTTTGTGTTTTAAAGCAATTAATGGTTGTGTTTTTATGAATTTCATAAAAGCAGATCATTACAAAGTAGACTGTAGAGTAACAGAGACTGCCTGTTCACATGTGTGACAAGTATTCTGAGTAGCATCCTAAGACCAGTTCAAGCAAAAATCCACAACCAGAACAGAGAAATAAAAAACCCATCAGAAAGATTATCTTTCCATGGACAGCGCTCTAATCACTGACACACATCAAGTATCTTTTTTTTTTTTTAAGGAAGGCCTTTTGAATCATATCCTTAATCATCTCTCCTGCCAATGACCTATGAATCAATCCTTCAAAATTTTGTTTTTGCGGGGTTATGCTACAAAATGTTGCAATAACATTTTAAGGGGCTGACACAGCCCTTATAACCACTGAGACAGAGATTTGAGTGGCAGGTCCTGTCTCTATAACTTTCTCCCTCAGAAAATGTTGCCGCATTTGTGTCCACAGGTGAAAGCTTTAAGCAGCAGCAAACGTGGTTGCATCTGCCTCTGCTTGGTGTTGAGATGCTCACATTAGCCATTCTTTCAAGATCTGAAAGATGCATTCATAAATTGGCACAACAGGCTCACTCTGTGGAGTTTATATATTTAAATTTGTTTCACCACAATTCCTTAAAAGTCTTGCCCACAACATGCAATTTTTAACAATACACAGTGCAGCACATGATGTCAATATGTGAATCAAAAGTTTCTATATTTAAGAAAACTATGTAAGAACTATTATGTGAGAGAAATGAACTGTGGCAAAAACTCTGGTGACCAACAGAAGTGAAGCAAAGTCACTTTACGGCATTTACTTATTGAATTACCATGCAGTATGTCAAACGGATCGATTATTTATACATTTCTGTACAACAAGTCGAATGCATGGGTTATTAATGCTGGGAAGTGTTTTGACAAGCTGTGGTGAGCAATTCACTGGCCCCTTTCGCCAGCCCACACAGCAATGCCCTGGGAAATAACCTCTTACTCTTTCATTGGTATTGAGAAGATATATGCTCTGTTTCCCAGAATCACAGCCTATTCTTACAGCTGAGTTTAAAAATATTTGACAGCTACCTTGAAATCGAAACATATTGAAGATGAAATGTGCAACCCAACATTATTAATATGTCACAGATGTACTGCAGACACTTTCATTTTTTGAGTAATGGTATCTATCACTACATGCACAAATAAACAATAGATATTCTTTCATGGTGAATCTACAACTAAGTGATAATACACCATGATGGACAAGAGATGAATACAAACAGACACACAACAGACACATAGAAAGGGCTTAAGATTGGATTGACCACTGTTCTGACAGGGACAGCATGTCTGACTGGAACTCACCAAGTTCGTTGAATCCACTGTAGCCCAGTTCCTGTCTGCTGAGTCCAAGGTCTTTGAGATCCACGCACTTGAAGCCCATAGGACACTGGTAACCTTCACCATCTGGAGAGCAATGCGTATCTGGGATAGCCAGATTGTTCCAAGACACATTGCTGGAAGAGGAGAGACCAATGGGTGTAGTTAAGCAGGGACTGAACTCAGGTAAACAGGTACTGCATTTATTGAAGGAATTCATTCACACAGTCAAGTATGGACAAATTTGTAGATCGAACTGCTACGAAAGATAAAGGTGATTTTTTTATGAATTACGTGCATTTTCTGAATTTTTCAAGTTGTTTATTCTGCCTTGAACCTGCAAGTGTCAGTTTTCTTTTTTTGGCACAACAAACCAGTAGAATTATTATTAAAGTACAACTTTAGGTAATAATCTTGATAATTAAAATTATGTTTCATTATGAAGAGACTTTGTTTAGTAGCAGCTTTCTTGACAAATACATAGATATTAAAGCTGATGAAGTAATTTCATTTGAGGGTCACAGTACTAAATCTTAACTCAATGGGATTCACATTGTATCTCTCTTTATTTCTGTTGTGATGTGGATTGGAAAGTTAATCCAGGTTTCTTCTGAAACAGTATTAAAGTCGTATAAGCTGCGCTTTCATCACAACCCCTGCTACTGATATTAATTTATACAAAAACACACACAGACACAGATACACAAATGCAAGCCATTGTGGCTAACCTAGAGACAGAGATCACATCAGAATGTGTGGCACATGCTTGGGTCCAGTAGAACAGGTGCTAATATTGAGGCTGTTATGCCCTGCATTCTAAAGGCAAAGAGCTCCAGAGACCCAGCACTTATAAAATCCATCATGTCCATGGAGTCTCATAAATCATGATTTCACAAATGCACAGGATCAGCAGGGAATTCTGATATGCTTAATTGCCACTTTGCTCCACAGGTTGAGAAGTGTATGATAACTGTTGGGTGATATTGCTCTCCATATTAAGACCACCACAAAATGATCCCTTCCTCCAATCAATTCTCCCATTCACTCACACTCAGAAGGGCAGCTTTTGCTAAAGGCATGGAAAAGAAAAACACATCTTCAAGCCCCCCTCCATGTCTCTCTGTCTCTCGTTCTCTCTCTTCCTCTCTCTCTCTTTTGCCCACCCACCCATCACACACACATACACACACACACACACACACACACACACACACACACACCCTGTCCATTTGGCCGCAGGTGCAATTCCAGGAGCTGCTTGATGCTTCTAATGAAAATTAATGCCCTCAAATCAGCAAGCCAGACAGTCCTCCCAATTGTTTATTAGGGAGATTGGAATGAGTGGGGATAATTTATTGTGGTATCAGAAAGGCCAATCAAAGGCACTGTGGCGAATCAAGATACCTTTAATTATATTCTGATTGATAATCTCGCTGTTTGTTATCAAAGAAATCACCTCCTTCCATGAAACAGTTATGATAAATGGAGTAGAAAATGGGAGGGTACATGTTCGCTAATATCGTGCTAAGTCATTTGCATTTCCAACTCAGATCAGAGATCTCAATGAAGTATTAAAGTCATTAATCTCATTTAAAAGGTAATTTTTAAATTGACAAAACATGGAATAAGAAAATTATGATAGGGAAAAAATATTGATACTGATAATTATGATATTAAAAATTTCAGAGCAAATTAAACTTGAAACTTAAATCACATAAAGTACTGAAAACATTTTTTTTTACAATTTATATAACATATACATATAATGTATAAAAATATTTTCTGAAAATACCACACAAGAGGGTATTTCATTCTGCATGAACAAATGAACAAAACCAAACTGAATCCAAACCAAAATTCATCTCAAGGTTTCTATAAAGGACATCTGCACATTCACATTTACCGCTCTATAATGTAAACTTCTTCAATTCCCTGTATGAACAGCCCATTATAAAACCTATAGGATGCTGGGGACGATAAGGTTAATTCACATCGACCTTCAGATATCGTTCTCTCTATGGAGTATTGGCTATGCACTGGTGAAGGGTCACTGAACATGCCTTAAACACGATGACACATTGGTTTGCAGACACCTTTGGCAGCGCATCCAACCTTCCTTTTCTCTTAAAGAATACCTGCCAGTAAAAATTCCTGTGCTATTTCGTTCTCCCATCTCAAGTAAATCCCAAAGTGAATTAAGCCGTGACTTTGTGACAAGGACATGTGGCTGTGAGAGATAAAAACATATCTTCCAACCTTTTACATCCAATGTAGTTACATGCTTATAACTGTGATTCTAACATTACAAAAAAATTGTGCATTAACCATACACCAACCCAAAAAACAAACCACAGCTATTTTCATGACTCAAGTAAGCCCTTTGTTCTAAATCTGAAGCTTCCATCAATGATTTGCAATGAAAGCAGAACCAATGATTTGCAATGAACGGCTTTTTGAATATTTAAAAGGAAGAAAAACGTAAAAGCAGAAAAAAAAACACTTTTTTTAGTGTTTAGTAACAGCGGCAGCATTAGCCAGCAATGGAAGTATAAAAGGGTCAATGTGCACTCCCTGGCAGGGGAGCACTTGTTATGGTGCAAAGGATGGACAGATTGAGAGCATGATATTGAAGAGTATTCGGTGTGAACAGGAGGCCCAGACAATGCAGGCGATGTTGATTACTATTATTAGGGATGGCAGCACTCGTTGGCTGTGGTGCTGGTGGCACCATCTCTTTTGTTTCCCTGGATGCTCCTCCACTTGCTCTCATTGGTGCCTAAATATTAAATGCCCCTCCGCACTCAGAGCACCTCCCATTGGCCCCAGCTGGGGCATTTCCTGCATCTCTAGCAGCATCATTTTCACCCACAGATCAAACTATAAGGTTTGATTTTGCTGATATGATGAAAGGCATCCTAGTCTATTTAATGATGCTGCATACTTTAGCACACAGACTGAAATTTGAATCTGCAACAAAAACATTGGTGTTGGACAGAACAATGAATTAGGCCAAAGAGTGAGCAAAAAAACAATGTGGACACTTGCGCAATTTGATGAGAAATAATGTGACAAGACAGAGCTTTTACTTTATGATCAGAGACAAGGGTAACAACACTGAATTACTTACTTACTAATCAAATACCTTTATCGAGGACAATCTTACAATTTACATAGCACCCATACAGGTACTGAAGAAAATCAGCTTAAGCACTTTGTCTTGCTCATGGACGCAACCAAAGCTTTTTCGATTCAAACCCTGAAACTTTCTGGTTAGTTTGCTCCCCTAGGCATGCCACACTACCAAAAAATGACTGACACGTATCTATAAATATAACTTTGTATGGCAGAGATAATACAAAATGTACTTTCAAAACAGGAAACATGGGTGTGCGAGTGAAATATTCCACTCCTGTCCCTGGCTCTCTGTTAGTCACAGTACAAAGCTCTGCAAATCTATTGGCAGTCTTGCCAAATTCAAGTTGAATTTTAACAAGGTTCTACACTTGACGCTTGAGTCATTTTCCAATTTCATGCAGGCAAAAAACAAAGAAGGGAAATGTTGGCAGCCTTTTGGGCAATTAATTGTTGCTCACAGATTAATCAACGCATAAAATGTCATAAGCATTTTACACAAAATTAAGAGGCTCTATATATTTTTCAGTCTGCGTTATTTAAAAGCCAGTCACAGGAAGACACTCAAGTGAAAAATGGAAACTGCCAGTTCCATCACAAAGCTCACTCTCTACTGGCCTGCTTCCAAGCATATTCCCACTGTAGCTACAAGTACTTCAGTGTAAGCTAACAAAAAGTCATTCTTCATTTTGCCATCCTCCTTGTTAGTATCAACAGGACCCACTTACCCTCTTTCTGTGTCGTTGGTGACACAGTGGTGATTGAATGTGCCAAACATCTGAACTCCCAGAATTCCATACAGCAGGAGGAAGAAGAGCAAAAATATTGAGACGCTCCATATCTGCTCACCAGATCGCCTAAAGAGACAGACAGAAAAACACTTTAAGGCAGCCCCAAAAAAGCCAGGCTTGTCACTAACTTCTTACATCACAGCCTGATGAAAGTCTTACTTCAGAATGTTGGTGATCCGTGTGCGTGGCAGTTCAAATCTGAAGTATATCCGAAAGGCTCTGATCATGATGAGGGCCCTGGGTATTCGCAGCATCCCCCATGGTGACATCTGATCCACAATCTCTGCTATTTCGAACACCTGAGTGTGAGAATAAAATGTCACTACAGTGTTGGTTTGAACAATATTCTGTACAATCCTCAACCGAAGGTCACAGACATGCTTGGGAGCATTCTTGCACAGTCATTTTTAAGTTGTTTACAACTCAGTATTAGCTGCTAGACATGCCTTCCATTTTGGGAGAAGATAGATTAAAAGAGACACCTTCAGCACAAATCTACTATTCCTGCTCCTATCTTGGTGGTTTGCACAAGGTTATGTGGAAAGTACTTGAAAAAGAGGAGAGATTAAAAAAAATTGTTATCTGTTCAAAAAAGGTGATGGTCCCGGCCACACCCACCAACTGTTCTGGTCAATGCAAAGGAAAGTGAAACCCAGTGTACTTAGTTTTCAAATACTATAACACTGTGCTTTTGCTGTTAAAAATTATGAAGTACTGGTCTTCATCAAAAACAGGTAAGTACATTTGCCTTAAAACAAGGTTCCCCTTGAATTAAAAGTTCACTCTAACCCTCACAATATCCTCCAGCCTGCTGCTGCCTTATCACTGAAGCTATGAGGTCATTAAGCACCAAGATTTTTAAACTGTAAGAATGTAGATGGAGAAGCCAATGCCACATCCCGTTTACCTTTCCTTAAACATCTTTCCAGACTTTTTCCAGACATATAAGTGTCTACTTGAGTTTACCTGCAGCACCAGGGAGACCCAGAGGAAGAAGACCATGAAGCCATCGAACATGCACCAGCGATCCTTAACATAAGGATTGTCTCCCTGAAAAAAACGACAGACGAGAGAGGGAGTAAGTGAGAAAGTGATTGAGAAAGGGAGAGACTGACAGACAAAATGAGAGGAGATTGTTTTGGGGGCATATTTAATATGAGTGAAAAACAACAGGTAAGTATGTATATGTGTTAAACTATTACATATATGTGTGCAGAAAAAACACAACTCTTATTGTTCAACAGTTTCTCACTAGGATAGGTGACATTTTTTTGCCACAATGGGCGCTGAAAACAGAGGTAAAATATTCCTGAATGAATAACCTTTTTTTTAACTTTACTGTAATTCAGTTCTTAGGCATGAACTATCATTATTTTGCATTTTGTAACAAATGTCAAATTACCATGTGACTTAATGGTAATGCATGTAAATGCATGTAGATTGTGGTAAAGTAAATATTTCATTAATGTCATGATACTAATTTCAGTTCATCCCTCCTTATTCCTTACAAAATATCATGCCATAAAATCAGTTAGAATGTATAATTAAACAGGAAAACACAGTTTATCACATCATTTTGGATAATGAACACAGCTGATACAGATAACTTGAAATCTTCCCACCTGAACCTGTCATCTGCAATTCTGTGCACACTGGCCACCTCTAAAGTATTTAGTGAGGCTACCATTTAGGTGACCTTTCAAGGTGACCTGCAAGGTTAGGATTGAGGAAGTGGAAGTGGTCATACCATTGATCAGATCATGTGTTGAAACTGCACTTTCAGATTGATAACAATAGCCAGGATGTAATAAAACAACATTAAATCATTCATGCAATAAAGGAAACAGACTTTAATCTTGCTTAAGAATCAATTGTGGCACAATAAACAAGATAAATGACTAAGCTATTTCTCCAAAGAGAAATTCAAAGACTACTAGATGAGGACAGCGTGGACACATCTAATTACTCCTGAACGGGTTCCTAATAGTACCTAGGGGGTGATTCTCCATGTTGTCGGAGAGGCTACAAACAGAAACATCAGCTGCTTGTATGGGGAAAACTCATTTTGCTCCTGAGCAACAGGTGCAAGAGGCCTTTCATAATGATAACGTTTGAATTGATCCTCAGAACTGCACAATTCATATGGGGACAACATGTCATTGTGTGTACCTGTTTTACCTCACTTAAAGGAAGGTGCTAGTGATGAATAACAGGATGTTAAAAACTGCCACATCCTCAACAGGTGTAACACACAAAAGGAGCACACCTTTGTAAATAGAAAGTAACAACTGTGATTTATTTGTGGGAAGCACTTGGCTTCTGGGTACCAGTATTGGTTGCAGAAATGGGTTTTAACAGCTGAGAACCGAAATGGAAAAGCACACAGAGAAATTACCCAGTCCCTAATGACTGCCAAAAAAGAGTTGGGTAATGTGAGTTGGGTAATGTGTGTTTTTGCTTTTGTTCTCCACTGCACACTACTATAAGCACTTCAAAATAACCATTTCTGGTACCTATAAGCTGTGCACCTTACACCAATGAATCATTATTTATTTTTATTCTTCACTAATGTCTGCTCTTCTGTATTTTAAGCCTGTTTTTCTTATGTCTAAAAAGTGCATCAGCAACAACATCACAAGAGTAAAAAAGGAAAAAAGTATATATACACCAAGCAGACCTTCAATTTCACATTATCACTGGACAAATGAAACTGGACTGACCACAGAAGTTCTTGTCTCAGTAGAGCATTGCAATAAATGCGGCCATATTTTAATCAAAACAGAAGAGCGAAAACCATCTAAAAGTACACAATTATATAACATTATCATGAATCAAAATTACTCTAGCCTCTGTCTGAAAACAGTTGTTTTACAACACTTTGTTCCAATGTAACATTAGCACAGATCATTTTAAAATATCACACAAGTAGACAAACTAGTAAATCAAACATTTACTCTTGATTATTAACTTTATTAGCAGATGCCTTCCCCCTTCTTCATTGTTACACACTGTGCAATCCATTTATCCAGGAGATGAAGTACGCTAGTCAATAGTGCAATTGCAGTGCTATTGGACTCTGGGCCCATGAGGATTCCCCAGCACCTCACAGTGCAGTAGGTGTGTGGCACCACAGTCCACCGTGTACAGACTAAGCCATGCAAATGAATATGTTTTGGATAAGTATGATTGTAAGTATTTTAATATGTGGTACATTAGGGCAAAGGGTTCTACTAAATCTAATCTCAATGAGCTTTGTTCTCAACCTTTGATATCAATAATTCAAGCAATTAATTTTATCCTCCACTTTGGGTTTAGCAATTACTTACTTTGCTTATAAAGTTAAAATTCAAAGGTGCAACACTTGCTTTAATTTTTGACTCAAAGTTGTGGACAAAACAGATGCAGGTGGTGTGAATGGAGGTGGAGGACAAAGTTCTTTTTATCATGCACTGATCTTTGGTCAGTCAGCTCATACATATTTACTGCAAGCCCATATTTACTTGCTGAATAAACACTGTTGCTATAAAAAGTTAAATATAATCATCAATACCTGCACTGAAATAGTAGTTAATGGTACTTGCTTTACATAGAATGTTGCTAAGCTGACATTTTAGAGTCAAAAACTGATATTACCATGCTAAACTAATTTGATGATTATATCATTACATAATCAATTACATCACAGCACAGAAGCCTAACCAAGACACTTGTTGGTATTCTGCAGTAGCTTTAGGAAATTTAGGTTTAAAAAGAAAACCAAATGTCCACATGGTTTTAGGAAACAAATGCAGTCTTTTGGTTTTTGTCTGCCTTGAGCCATTTTAGTGAAAACGTGAATGCTGAGTCAATAAATTACATCATGACTCAAAATAAATGAAGGGTAAATGTAAAATGTGGTTAGCAAAACTAAGCAAGGGTGTTGTTCATCTACCTTTCAGACACAATATTTTAAAGTAATTCCATAAAACATCCAATACCCATACCATTGAGTAGGAAATGAAAAATTAACACTTGCTTCATCCGTGACTCAAAGTGAAGGACAAACCCCATCGTGGTTGGGCTGTAAGATTAATAAGGCCTTTAAAAAGGTGGATATTTTCCAGTTCATACTATAAACCGAGAAGGATGTTGCACAGAAATGAGCCTGACAGTTATCATCCCTGTGGATATTACCCACCCACTTCAAGGCTTGCTATGCACCTCCCTTTAATGAAAGTCTGACAACAAAAACATTGCCATGCTGGAAAAGTGAAATGCTCTCCGCCCTAAATTCCCCTGTGAAATTCTGTCACATACCACACATTCTCCATATGCTGTGCGTCAGCGTGCTTCTATTTATTTATTTTACTTTGGAAGAGAAACAGTTAGATTGGTAGATCTAATGCTTTCCACTTTCAACTGACCAAATGTTTAGGTGTGCCTCACAAAATACATTATCTCAATGAATGAGGAGAAAACAACAATAATGTATGTTTTTTGAAATTAAAGAAATTTTGCCTTGACATGATGATCTTCATTATTAAGATATCATATCTAAAAAACGCAGAAGCAGGATTAGATCCTCTCTCTTAAAAAGTCAAAATCATCACTGCACCTAAAATGATGGGGAGATCTAAATCAAAACATTAATGTTTTTCATCAGTCCCAATATTGACATGGGAGTTGATGAAGGAATGGGAGAATGTGCTACTCAAAACTCCTCAATTGTTTCCATTTTGACCAGTCAGATGTGTAAAGGTCAACAAACCTCAGCTCAGGGCAAGGTGTGACCCTTTCTTTAGACTCCAAGCCAAAGACCAGTACTCCTACTCATACTGAATTGTTGTTGGCATTGAAATTTGCATACATGTTGAAAACTATTCATACTCCAAACTCCAAGGGCAATCAGATGTCTTTGCAACTTTGGATTGTTCCCCCATAGTAAATACTAGTGTGAGCAGCAGTGACAACAGGCAAACAACTGAGAAGCTTACTACAAACTAAGCGGCAATGAACTGCACATGAATTTAGTTCAAACCACAACGGGGTAGACAGGCACACACAGCAGTGTGCATTTTCAGTGCACCGGCTCAGTGCACAGAAGAAATCAAAACCGGGTCCTTAAATCCTTCTGTTAGGGGTTGTGTCATCAAAGTAAAATATGCATCCACACATCCACAGCATGGCCATCAGGGGGGACTGCATGGTCAGAGCGTGTTGAACAAACGCTGCGGCTCTCCTCAGCCAGTTCCAGGGCAGACAGGCATTCGAGCAGGCAGAGCTGGTGAAGAAGCCAGACTAATTTGGGCTGTGTGAGCAGGCCTAGCTGAGTGCAGGTGAATGTCACGCTCGGCCGAGTCCTCCCGGGTTGAAAAAGCACAGACAATCTCCGACAGACGGGAGCTCGCTATGAGGACATTATTTTGGGAGAGCTATGTGGTACATTTGGTTGATGGCCTCTGGATCTGGGGTTCACAGGTTCAGATCCCAGAGGCACTACTTTTTTAACCTCGAGCCAGGTATTTCATCTGAAAAGCTCCAGTAAAAGGTGCTGTTGAATTTTTAAGATGTAAAACTGTAAGTCCATACAAGGATGTCTAGTGAGTAACAACTTAGAACTTGGAGGAACAACAACCACCACTGATGGATGATCCTCACTAATTCAAAGAACCAGCCTCAGTGAAACTCCAGAAAATGCCAGTTCAGTATGAATTTTTAGCAGAGTGCTGTAGTGTGTGAAAGCTGAATGTATATAGTATTTAGGCAGCGGTTAGTGCACTGGATGGTCAGGCATTAAAGGGTTATATATCATAGTTATAATCATATGGAAGGAGCTTCACCTGTAATGCAGTGGTAGAATTCCAAATGAAATATGACAACATTGTTCTATTGGAAAATATACTGTAAGAATCATGATTCCTGTAAGTCATGTACAACCATGTAAGTCACAATGATTTAAAGTCAAATTGATTGTTTCAAATGAGATGCAATTTCATGCACTTTAAAGAACTGTATGTTGCAGATGCTTTAATCACATTATACACACACAATAATTACATACACAATAATTAAAGCAATTCAACAATTATTGCACTATATTTATTTTTTAGTAATAATGGCTTTGAGCCAAACACAGAAAAGTGGTTTGAAGAGATACCTTTCCCTTCACTTTAGTGCTTTGCAGGTTGTTGTAGCAGAATTGGAAATCCATAGGACTTTCACCTTAAATCACATCGATGGCCACATTTGCCCTTTGGTTTTTTGTCGATAATGTGTAATTAGCAACTAAATGGTGTATTGATTTTCCAATTATTATTTAGATCATAGGAGTGGCTTGATTTATATCTTTAGATTAACTAACATTAAAAATACTTGCATCAATACAAGTCACGATGGATAATTTTCATCCATGAACCACCTTGAAATGTAAACCATGCTTTAATAAACAATCATTCAATATTATTATTGTTGTTGTTGTTGTTGTTGTGGGTGGTGGTGGTGATAATCCTATTAAAACTACATCAAGAATTAGAAATTGCAAGTAGATTTTTCAAAATTGACCTTTACTGGACCTTTTCTTTGTCGTATATTTGTTTGATCAAATTTGATCAAAACTTGTCAAAATCTGATCTGACTTGCCACTGTCAGGACTATTAAAATTACCACAAAGAGACATACACACAATGAAATGAAAAACACAGGTGAGTGCATGGGCCCATGCCCTGTACACAAAATACAGTCACACTCATACACTCACACTCATACCCACATTCACATTCATAACAGACAGTAATTGTTCTTTCATTTGGCAAACGGAAACAACAGACACTGAGAGCCCCTGTTGACCCACTGGCCTGAGAGAATTCTCTTTGTTCAAACTGCTCTTCGGTCAGATTGTTCCGGAAACCGTGATTGACTGAACAGCGCTTTCCCCATGTTCCCCTTGTCCTCAATTTGCCAAGTGAACTGTCCTCATCTTCCTTAGCAGCAATTAAGCTCCTTTCGTCAAGCACCTATCAACTGACCAGCGGTTCTGTAGGACTTAATCAGAAGTTCTATTTCACGTCTCACTGACACACCGCTGCATTAAGCAATTACATATAAGGAGCTTGAGTCTTAAAACTGTTTTGGCCAAACGACTGTTTCATTTTGAGACTTTTAGTTCTGAGATTCATTTCACTCTACAATTCTATGAGGAAGAATGAATAAGCAGAAGCAGTTTTATGCAGCTGTAAACACATACAGTACTTCATTCATCTGCCATAAAGAAACAGCTTTACAAAATCTTAAACTCATATGAATCCCTGCATAAAATGGGTTTGGCAGTGTTGAGCACTGTTCAAGAGTATGGCTGTATTACCTTATAATTAATGATTATCACTCAAATTAGTATGAACAACATATCAGAAGATTGTCCAATATACTGCATTTGTGAAACCAGCTCACAAAGCATGGAGGAGGCACATAACCAATTCATAAGCAATACAACAAATACTCCCAATACAGCAAATAAGTTCCAAACTCCAAGCCAGCTCCCACCAAAAAAAATGACCGCACCCATAATAGTTGCATCATAACTATAGATGCTTTGAAGAACGTAAGACATAATTGAGACTTCAGTGTGGTTAGGTTTTACAATAATAGTTGCCCCTTTTCCAGACAATTTAAAGCCACCGCCGCAGCTGTCCAGAGTTTTCATTTGTTTTGACCCTGCCCAATGCGATGCATTACCTTAATGATGCCACGGATGTGCATCTTGGCGATCATCTCGGCGGTGTAGAGGAACATGAGCAGTGTGTCCAGGGTGAAGGTGACGTACTGGAGGGGCGGGTAGTGCTCGAAGGTTTTGGGCGTGTTCATGCACACGGAGATGACGCTGATGATGGCGCAGGCTCTCAGCAAGGAATGGACCCACTGAGGAGAGAGTGGTACACAGCCAATGGCACCTTTAGTTAGTCTACAAAACTTAAAATGATGTAAATGTGCCCCCCTTGTTATCACTATGTCTATAAACCCAACATACAGTAATGTGATGTGCATTTACTGAGGGCAAACTCATAATATGTAATATGCACTGTATAAAATGTTTCCTCTAATTAAAAAGGCTTAGGTTAGAGAACACTAAAGAGGGCTGTTCCTTGAAAAAAGGTAGCTAAGCTGCATTTATCATTTAAAATGTACACTTGACAGAAAATGACTGCGAACTTATTTTAATTAAGTAATTAAGAATCTGAATACAAACACAAGGGAAAAACAATGCACATACCAAGCCAGTGGTGGCCCATTTATATATTCTTGGTGCATCCAACCTAGCAATTTTAAGTTTAAGTTTTCTCAAGTTGAGACATGCACTCACTGGTTTGTTTATCCAGAGAATGTCGGCACTGTCAGCAAGGGTTTCGTCGGGCCCGAAGTCAGTCATGGGCTGGGCCTCAACCCGAGAGCTCTGCTTCCTTTTCAGCATGCTGGGGCTCGCCGTGCTATAAAGGGAGTGGATCTGAAACAGAGGGCCAAGGAGATGACCAACTCAGACACAGCAAATCGCCCGCAGCAGGTCAACCACTGAAACCTACCGAACAAACGTCCATGTGAATCACCAAGGAGCTCTTTGACAATTCACATGGCTTACCTGCAGTGTCCAGATATAGCAGTGGACAATCTGCTATGTTCATTTCTTTTCAAGATCACACAAACAAGTAAAACCCATTTTGATATGATCTTGGAGTGAACAAGTCTGTCGATGGCTGTCAGTGATCTCCATGCAGAGAATATTTAATTAACCATGGACAGGCTATGTGTCTACACCAATATACTGCATGACAGAAAAATGTAGCACTGCTTAATGAGGACTTAGACTTACAAAGTAGGATCCTGTCCTTTTAAAATGCTCACTTATCAAAAGAGGCTTCACTCAATACTAATATATTTCTACAACTCATGCAACCACAGTGCTAATAACATGAGGAAATGATAGAATAAAATCATCAGATTGTAACCATTAAACATTTCTATTTGTGCAAAATAAACAGCATGAACGAGGACATGTTAGACAGTTATTTAAATTTTTTTCATTAAGAGTAATCGTAGGATGTACTGTGGGTATGTATGATTCACTAAAATTTTGCAAAATGTACCACTGATCTGGGATCTGAAGAGAATAAACCAAAACTTGATTTTTTTGACTTTTGAAGCTGATTTTAAACAGGTCATGTCTTATCCAATACATATTGCATGACACATCACACACAGTATAGGATGAAAAAATTTAAAATGTCATTGTCCACTGAAAGCTGGCCTCTACTGGCATGCAAACAAAGAGGTGAGAGAGTGCCCAGCTTTGAAATGTCTCAACAGAGCAGGTTAAATGTCCATGTACACAACATGGCGGTGCTACAGTACCGCACAGCAAGTACTGTTCTGTTGGATGGCCACTGCGGTACACAATCAAAGCACATGTGGAACACACAACAAAGATACTATTGGCTTTACATGGCTTTGGTGACTTACCTGAAGCAAAGATCAGATTCGATCTTCACAATGTAAAAGTCCTCTATCAACCCAGAAAGCAGTAATTCACTGGGTTGAGGTAGTGTGTATTGTGCGCAAGAGGGTCTGTTTTAGACTGTCTAGCATGAATATATAGGGGAAAAAAATCACACACAGTCACAGAAACTAGCGCACATACCAACGGTAAAAGTAAAGCTGAAATTGCTCCAGCACGGCACATAACATGCGATCAGGCATATCCTGTAAATAACACACAACAGTTAGTAAACATGGCATATATGGTGTACCAACATGTACAGTACATCAATATAGACAGGTGTTCACCACGTCTGACAAGGCATATATGCAACATTCAGTGAGGTGTTCTGGACAGACTGGACTGTGGGACCATGTGACTCACTGTCAGGCTCCTCATTGGTGCGTTCATCCCCAGGTTACAGAGGGGTGGAAACCAGCGTGAGAGACTATAAGCCCGGAAGGGGGGTGGTTTCAACACCTCCTGAGTCCTGCCATCAGAAAAACATCATGCTACAGAGGCATAGTAAGGAATATGTACTTACCGTTTAAAGACAAGACAAAATGTGACCTCCGCTCAGTTAACTGCTATGTCATGGGTTTTCAGGTAGGCTTCTGGGACCCCTTTGTGGGGTTTGTGAATGGCACTAAAGCTAGGGTCTATAAAAAATAAAAATAGGCTACATGAACTTTTTTTATTTGAGCCAACTTGCCAATGCTGTGTATGTTGGTAACAAATGCAACTCAAGTCAAAATATGGACAAAATACCTAGCTACATGCTGTACTCTAGTTTGCTGTTTATGACCTTATTTACTTCTGATTTTACAGATTTTTTAAGGAAACTTTTTCCACAGACAAAACAGTTTCCCGTTTTTCTGCATAGCATCTTAGCTTCTTGTGTATTTTCAAACTGCATTTATTCATTTTACAGTATTATCAGTTAAAAGGCACCTGAAAAGCCAGATGAGAACAGGAAGCACTCACAAAGCAACTACATGCAGGCCATTGAGTAGACATGCATTGGAGAGTCCTGATAAACACTTTCCATGGAGTTTCTTTAAGTCATGTCATTTCCTCCTGTAACTTTTGAGCTCCAACCAAAGAGGCGCTTCACAGCAGCATTTTCCTTGCCCCAAAGCCCACTGTTTCACCGAGTTTTCCCTGAATCCATTTGTATTTAATCATTTACATTTAATCAATTTTTGGCATTTAGATTCAAAAAAGGAAAAGTGACCATCAAGTTTTTTCTTTGTGAGTTTTCATACAATTGCAAAAGGCAGAACAACTTTCACAGCTGATATAAAATGAATACTGAAAGAATCAAATGACATTATAATAAACTTCTTTTTCTTGTTCTAATACCAAATGCATCCCAGAAAAGGTTGTTACAAGCAATTTGCAATGTAATTGCTACACTTAGCATATGTTGGTGGAGATTTGAGGAAGACTGAAAGCAAAATGATAGGGTGTAAGTGCAGTAACGTGGGAGTTAAGTTGCTGAAGACTGCAATTAGCTTCACATTTTGAGAAAGGACTGGCTTCCCACAGGCAGGGTGGAATAACTGGGCAGGTTAATTGAAGCTGCGAGTATCTATTAGTTTCTGCAAACTTAGTTTGAGTTTGTTTCACACTCAGAGAGCATTTCAGGCCCAGCACATACCAAATACCAAAGGCTATAACCACCTTGAACAGATGTTAACATCCCTCAAGGATACATGGCATTAAAAAAACACACACATGTTTGATGCAGAACAAAATCACATGGCACTTCCTTCTCATGGATTTCCGTGTCTTGCAAAAAAGGAAAACAATGCAAACTTTAATGTTAAATGAAGCAGCTTATGGGTCATCAGATAGGTAGTTTTAAAAATATAATCTCAAATCAAGAAAACAACAACATAAGAATTGTGCAAAGGTTCGACGAAGGATTTCCAATCAAAGCCAAGAGAATGACAAAGTCCTTTATAATCAAAGAAGACTTTAGACATATGACAACAGGCATTTTTGAAAACAATAAAACACTAGGTAAACTGAGAATATTAGGCTACCAGACATATTTGACAGTTTAAAATGCTTTTCCATGAAGTTGGCACGATGGCTCACGTGGGGAGACAGATGATTAACTACTAGAACAGTTCCTATAGATTTCACTCTGAAATCCCATGGAATGCATTTCTTGACTAGTGCAAATTATAAAAATGTACTTCCTTAGCATTGTAGCAATCAATAACACTAAGAATTAGTCTTTATTGTTTTCAACACCAGTGTATATAAACGCTTGGAATCATTAAATTATGGAAAACTATATACAAGAGAAACTTATGGAAGAAGCTAATGGGAGCTAAGTTTTTTGTACATTATAGGGGACACACCCTACATACTTAGGGACCTATGTGCAACATTTTCAATAATTGATTCAAAGTGCAATATTTAATCTAGGGATTTATCTACACTTGGTAGCAATTACACTGAGTATCACAGAAATTTGGATAGCACTCTCTTTGGCATATGATTATGTAATTACATTAAATATAGCATAACATTATTCATTATATAACAGTGGATCATAATTTCCTAATGCGTTCTGTAGTCCTTATGTATTATCTGGGTATGACAAAACATTTAAATACACATAAATGCCTCTGACAGCCATAGTAATGCATTGCAAATGCTTTATAATGGGGAGATTTTCACCACTTCTTTATTGTTATGGTTTTATGCTTTTTCCCCTTTTAAGCGACCCTTTTTGAGTCACTTATTGTACATCTGTCTCGTTTAACCGCAACAACCTCTCATTCAGGAGCGCTAATGTGAAACAAATGCAATCCTGCACTATGCTTACACAGCCAATGGCTATTTTTCACACTACAAGTTCCACAGTGCACCGCAGTGAAGTTGGCCTACCTAGAGAGTAGCCACTGGCATCTTTTGCAAACAGTTTGTATGTGTCTAGTTTGGATTTACATTCCTCATAAAAACTGGGAATATAATGTAATGGGTGGGTTTCCACTAAGAAACTGCACACAGCCTTGTCAGAGTGGTGACTACAGACAGAGAGAGGCGGCTGCATCAGAGCCAAAGGAGCATGTTTTTAAATGAATTTATCGGCAATCGGCTAAACAAAAAAAAAAAAAAAACGATTCCGATAATCGTAAAAATGCTGAATATCAGATCCGATAATCGACCCCTAGCATGCAATGTACTAGGTGGATATTTTTACAATTGCTCACTCAAAGAAATGCTTCTTGACATTTTTTGTACCTTAACTGTAAAATTTTACTCGTCAATTTTTTGGTTTCGCTCCTAATTGTTAAAACCGCCAGTGGGATGTTTGGAAAATAATGAATGAAATACAGGTAAGCCCTGCAGGTCACGTGGTGGAAAAAAACTCGGCACCATAATTGTGAGACCATTATAAATGCATGAAATAAGCTACTTTCTCCTTTATAATCACACATGCCAAAGAAGGTCTTACTAAGAGAGACAACATAAGCAAAAACAATATTGGATGGACCATGGATTACCCGCAATATTCTGTCTGGTTGGCACCTGTGCAATAAAAATTAAATTAACAATCAGACTGTGTTATGGTGAAATGTAGAACCAGGCTTTTTTTGGTTTGTTTTCAATGCTAACTGTCATTGTTGTCCTTTATGTTCCTTTAATTTATGTGTTGATTTCTTACTCTGGCTGCATTTCAGCAAAAAAAAAAAACATACAAAAGTGTGTTTCAATGTACAGTAATAGTATCCCTCACTGAAAAGTCCTACAGAGCATGACAAATGATTCAATGTCTGCAGTCATGCAACTGTAATGACACTCAATTTTACACATAGCTCTCTGGTATAATTATTTGATTTTTATTGTAATTGCTGACTACTACTTGTTGTCTCAACATAAATGAAGTGTTACTTCCTGACGTATGAAATCTAATGTGATCCTGTATCTGTCAGTTCAAGCATTACAAAAGTAACAGCTGGTTAGAAGTTCTCAACTTTAGACTACTGGCTGGTACAATTAATATATTGAATCCCTAACGTCTGCAGACTTTGCTGGATTACTAACATTAAAATATGTCCTTGTATGTCCAAGTAATGTATCAATTTTCACCTTTTCATCCATAACTATCAAACTCTTACCAAAACCACATTTACAGTGCAATGTCATCACCACTCAAAAATCATGCAGGACATTTTGCCATGAGCAAGTGAACACTACACAGCAAATTATACACTATAGTAAGCTAGCAATCTATAATAACTACACACAGGCCGTATATTCAACTAGCCATATATGCAAAAGAAATCTCTTTAGCTACGATGAACTTGTAAAGATGTGCACATATATATTCACTTGAAAAATAATGTTGATGACAAAGACAAGTGTTTAGGCCTCTATTTTGATTGTGGCACTATGTTATTTTAATGTGATATATAGGCCATTTTCAGATGGTTTAAGATACCGTATCTTAAATTTTCCACTGAACATTTGATGTGGATGATGTTTAAGCAACACTGACTGATGCAAAAATAAGGTTCCAACCATCATAATGTTTTTCCAGACAAAACAGTAAACAGGCTTTGTATGGTATGGTGACTGACTGCACCTTAGCACCAACCTCCTAGTGTCATTCCATTCTGCCATGTGTCTCTATATGTATGGAAGTAATACAATTGACAGAGAGCACGCATTAGAATTCTTCAATTACCAATACTGCATTATATATTAATTGAGTACATGAAACATCATTCTGAGGCTCTCATCTATTGTGCTAGGCCAAATTCATAACATGACTGCGATGACCAAAAAAAAAAAACAGGAGCCATTTTTAGCAGAAAGTAACTCGTGTAAATAACTGAAAAACGTCTGAAATAATGCTGCATATGAAGTATCTGTATAATCAAAGGCTTGCTGTATAGCTAAGTGCACAAATAAATTAAATACTATTATACTATATAATTCCAAACCATTTAGCAGAATCCGACGTGAAGGCATAAATAAAACCTGAGGCCTAACCATCCATTTTGTCTCCCTACCTTACGCTGTTTCTTTGCATTATCTTTTATTTATTCACCGTGCCATTTAAAACAACGCGTGCTTCGGTGTTCAGTGTGTATTTAGACGACGTAAAGATATATTAATAAGCACAGTCACCGATTTGAAAAGTAAAACAAATGTAGGACGGAGATACTGGGCATCTGCGCTGTTATCAGCTCTAGTTGCCATGGTAACAGATGAGAGCTGCAGGCTTAATTCAAATATGTAAAGCTTTATACAATGTAGAATATAACCAGCTATTTCTAAAATAGCAATATAATACTTAGAAAAAATACAAGGTAATATTGGCAAGATTATTTTAACGGTGAGGTGTCCAGTTTTTTGTGAAGGCCTACGTACTGCACATGATATAAACAACCCTTACTTCCTGGATGGTAAGCTCTCGAACATTAGCCGAACCAAACATTACAAGACACCGGCTGGTAAATAAAATTGCGTGGCACGAAGAGGAGAATAAAAATAACATGGCATTACTTACGTGTATTTCGGAGCCTTCCCTTTTCAAGCTGCCTTTGTCTTCATCCCTTCTGTAGTTTACCGGTCCCTTTAAATGGAAGCGTTTGTCTCTGCGCGACCTGCTGCTTTGCAATCACATCAGCAGCTGCTGCAGAGACGCTCGTCCTCAACAAGCAGTCAGCACCCAGGTCAGTAGAGAGAAGCCAGCCGCGCAGGCCACTCAAGGACCAGCAGATACAAGAAAACAAAATATAAACAGCGTCGTTTTATTATGCTTATTCGTCTATATTATGTAGCGCCATGTTATCCGACGGTGATCCTATGTTTTAAAGTAATAACTCAACAATAGTGCTGTATAACCGAATGAAGAAATGTTTCCCCAGTTGGATTTTGTTTAACATGACATTTTTATTAGTTACAGTAGATTTGATCGAGATGTTAATTGAATACGACCAAGATTAACATCGTTTTACATCCGACATTAATTCTATGTGAGAGACATGCATGTCTGGAACAGTGTTTGTACTAACGGAAAGATGTAAGCAAAAGTATTTCTTCAACTTTCTTTTACGTCCTTTATTAAATTCAGCCATACAGATAAATACTTACAATAATTAAGTTAATAGTCTTAGAGTCGATAAGAGTTAATGTAACCATTAAATAGTTAGGCGGCTTCCAGATGACTGCTCCAACTTTGTTTTGGGTGTACATATTTGCCAAACACCCCTTAACTTGTATCTTGGATTCACAAAAAGGCATCCAACAACACATTTGTTTTACAAAGAATTGACAGTCAAAATATGAAATACAGGTGAGCTATATCAAGTCTGCTTCATCAAAAAGCAAAGACCCGCCTTTACAGTTTGCCCTCAAGAGCTGGGAAACACTAAAATATAATATACATTAGGCATTTTGACACATTATTTCAGGTGGTAGTTGCTCCAGTGACTTTGGAGAAGAGATGCTGCTGTAAATCAAATGGAACATTGCCTCTGGTCAAGTGCCAGCATATAAACACTTCTACCATTAAATTTATTTTTACACTGATTTACACCATGTAAAAACATTGACTTTAAATTAGTTTGCTACCTGTCAAAGATAGTACCCATTCAGTCAACTTTCAGCAAAACACTGCATGTATTTCATAAATTCATGTCTGGAGCAAAGTTTATTTAATGATCAAGTTGTCCTGTGTAGAATGTTATTTGATGTTTGTCAAATGACAACAGTCACTGTTTACTGTACTTTTATCATAGTCTATCTGGCCAATAGCCATCATTTTTAGAACAAGGGCAGGGCAGAGCAAGACTTTTAAAGAAAGAATGAAGTTAATACTTTAGTAACCAACTGCTGTTGTGCTTATGTACATCTGTGTGATTTGCATGCATCCAGCCAGACCTATCCACATTATCCCTATGGACAAATGGCTTTTACTGAAATAGGCTAAGAGCATTTTTGGAGCAGAACAGTTACATTTAAGTTAGGGTCTGCAGGACACACGTGAAATCAATACGGTGGTGCAGCATATTTTATTCTCAATAAAATCAGACACCATAATAATCATAAACCATCTGGATAAACAACTGTTTCTAATTATGCCTGTGACTAGTGACTAAACCTTCACTTTTTGGCACATTACGCTACCTCTCTCAGACTCCTGCCCAAGTACTAACAGTCACAACTAATCAAAGGCACTTGTATGGAGACCGCTATTGGCCTCAGCAGAGTTCGAGCCGGTTTTGGCCAGCTTCTAGCCAGCTCTCCCTCTGTTTGGAAAAGTTGAAATTCTTTCAAGGCATTTCACTTCAGGTTTCTTTGGGAACTAAACATGCATGCAGACGCTTTGGTGAACTCCGTCTCGGTTTCCTTGCTTCTGATTCTCCTCTCAGCCGTGGAAGAAAGTTTATCACAATCACTGAGGTGAGTTGTGTGGCTTTGTTTTTCTCATCAGTTTTACTTTCCAGCAGATGGAGTGCCCGTAACTGTGCAGATTAGCAGAAAGACTCACCATACAGTAAAGCAAACATTTAATCAACCTGGAGGAAACGGAGAACACAGAGCAAGGATTGTCACTGTTGTGGGTTGTGCATCTTGCTCACTTTTTTCTTTCAGTTTCAGTTACGGTGAGAGAACTTTTGTGCTTTTATTAAAATCAGTGCAGAGTGCGTTTCATATGAAGCTGTACAATGTGTTTTGCAAGTTCAGCAATTGCATGTGTTATACTTATTCTAAAAGAAGTACTGTAAAACTGAAAAGAAAGAAAAACTTCGGTACAGTATATTCCTAAAATAATCTGTTGTGACAAACATATTAAGCATATTAAACTGATATATGAGACATTTTAGTAACATTTGGCAGTTATCCAGGTCATATTCACGGTTGGCTTTGTATCTCTGTAAATGATAAGACGTAACACATGTGGTACAGTAAGATTCATGGGTTAAGTCCACGTTGGATATTTGTTCAGGTTTTTTTAAGCTACAATGACTAGCCCCAAAAGAGCTCTAAATAATGAGAAACATTTAAACCTTTATTCTTTCGTTTTAAGAAAGGCTTGTATGCTAATTCATCTAATTCTGAAATAGTGTCATGCATGTCTGATGGTGAAAATATGGCCACCTTTTCTTTTTGCATTTCATGCTCTGTGCGTGGCTCAGTGACAGGGTTGCTGTATATTGGCTCAGCTGTTGAATTGCTGTTTACATACAGATAGATTAAACAGGTGCAGCATGCTAGCCTTGTAATAGGCTTGCAGGACACAGTGCATGTACACACTGGCCAGTGAGCGCAAACCAAAACAAACCAAACAGGAGGTTAAAATAGATTATACTTATGGTATTGGTCTTGGAAACACACACACACACACACACACACACACACACACACACACACACACACACACACACACACCTCGAGGACCAGGTGATATATATATTCTACCAATTTAACAATATTCATTTTTCTTGTTGGCACTTTTTTGGAAGGACTGGCATATAAATTACTAAAAAGGCAGTTCCACAGTGCTTTTACCTAATTATTATTTCAACAATATTTTATGTGTTTGTTTAGCAGACAAAAGTGTGCCCAGATTTAGAAATAATAAAAAAGGACCTCTTTCTCTGAAAAATGTTTTTCTTATGACTTTTGAACTTCAGAAATGTCAATGGATTCCAATAAAGGCAGGAACGGAATGCTGGGAGGCTACCAAATGAAACATACTTTACTTAGGGACCCTTGAGTGGTAGAAGGATAAGCACAGTAATACTGGCTGCCTTTGCAGAACCAGCATCATCCCTGCTACACATAACTCATACTCTTCTGACTATATGGCCATAGTCTTCATACAGCTTGGAAACCTTGCTGAAATATTACAAAAACATTGTTATAACATGATGTGTCAGCCCCTGTGACATTCCCATGAATTTGAAATATCTGGGATATTGCATGCACTGGCATTTTGTATGTGGAAAACAGCATTTCTCAAAGGCTCTCCTCATCATACACACACACACACACACACACACACACACACACACAAACATTTTAAGCTTCATTGTGAATTTTAAGTATGTTACAGTTATCAGATTACGTAGAACAGTTTGGAAGTAATGTTTGAGACAGTGGGAATTTGCTGTGGTGGAATGATGTTTTGATGATTCCTTAATGTCTTACAATGAAATTAAAAGACTACAAAGCACAGTCCACCTGAAATAGGCTATTCCTTATTTGTGTGAATGCTATGCTTTCTGACTGACTATGAATAACAATATTCAATCTTGTGAACAAAAAGATATGAAACAGGCCTATGAGCATTCACAGCCCGAAAGTCATGGATTATATTGGAAAATAATTTAAGAAGGATCTGGAAACCTAGCCCTCTTCAGAAAAGTCCCTTTTTTGATGCCAGAGTTTTTGTGGGCCACTCAGTAAAAGCTGAACACAAAATGTATCCATTATATTTTACAGAAAATTATGACAGGACCTCGCAGTATTTATTTTGCCAGCACTCTTATGCACAGCAGCTTAGACCAATTAGATTGCATACATTTTTCATAGTATCATGGTCCTGACACATATCTGTGCAGCCCATTCAAGGACTGTTAAAGTACTTTCAAGGTCCCATCCCCTAAAAATCAATGACCCAATAAAATTGTACGGTAAGTTATATCACAAGTTTGTCAGATCATTAATAAAGCAATATAAAAATGGTCACAATATGGCTATTGAAAGTGCTAAAGAAAAGTCAGGGAAATGAACTGTGCAAAAGTTGCTTTACTTCTGTGTTCCAAAGTCATCAATCCACATCCTTTAGCTCTCTCAGCCTTTCAGATGAAGGTGAAATCAAACCATAAAGAAAACAACTGGAAAATAAAACAACTTTCCAGTTTAACATTTATGCAAGGTGCTATAAAGCTCACAGAGACGCATTTGAATGGCCTGCAAATAAGCATGTATATATGAATGAGAAATAAATACAGAATAGAATAGAATAACAGTGTTCTTATATATTATATAATAACACTGTATTATATATTATATATCTTATATGTTATAGCACCTGCTAAATGACAACCATTGCTACAGTTATATGTAATCTAATTAGGTCAAACTGCTCATTATGGCAAAATTAACTGATGTCACCTGCAATTTGGTTCCGTTCAAAGTATCAGCCTTTGTGTTCACTTCCATATGTGTAGTGAATTTGAAACCCTCAAAGGAGCAATTAGTTATAATGTTTGATCAGAGATGGGTTGGTGTCAGTGGCTAGCTAGCCTGACACTTGGAGCTTTTTATGGTTATTGTGTTGAAATATTACATGTCAGTTGCTTTTATTACACTAAAATGTCTCTTCAGCTGTAGCTAGCTGGCTATCCTGTAAAGTTATCAAACAAGCTAACAAACCAGGTACCTTGCCAACCACGAAAAACAACAAAACGAAGCTGTGAAATTGGTGTTCTGTGTCCCTGAATGATATTCCCTAACCAGCTTATTCGACCTCAGTCTGAAATGCAACCATTTTAAGTAGAGGGTTCTGATCCACGATCTGTTTGTCAGGGCATGATTCATATAAACTGTGGCAAATTAAACCTATGAAGATGATTTCTTAACAAAGTATTCAAGGACTTTAAAGTCCCTCTGGCAATATTTAAGTTATGTTCAAGAACTTTGCTTTTTGAAATCTGAGGACTTTAATGTAGCATGGGAACCCTGTATGCTAGTGAAGTGAAGTATGCTTAGGCATAGAATGGTAATGCCTTGAACCTGTAACAGTCTGCGTATGAGTCCAGTTCCCCTGAGTTTCCAGTTGCCCCCACCACTCCATATTGCTGCTCATCTGAAACATTTTGCTCAGCCAGGGATTTCATGATTCACTAATCTGGCACTAACGAGGACTTTTATTTCTTTGTGAGCACTCTTGTCTGTACCTTGTTGTAACCTTTATCAAATTTTTTGATTGAATCAAGGCCAAAGTCGTGGAGCGAAAAGGTTAAGGATAGTGAGGTTAAAGACTTTTTTTGTGCCAGACTATTCAGTCAGTGACTCATGCCTGATTTTGGGATAGAAAGGTTAGACAAGCCTCTTGTTTCCAGTTGGCATGGACTGTAGCAGTGAAATTGCTGTTTAATTTGGCCTTTCTTTCCTACAAATGATCCAGGAGTATTTATTGCCCTTGAGGCTCTGGATATCAAGGCTTAAACATTTTGATGTGAAATAGCAACAATTCAGACGGTCAATAATTGGCAAAGGAGCTAAAATAGAGTGTTACACAAGCTTAAAATAGGATATGAGTGGTGTGAGAAATTACCCATTACGTAAAAGAAGCCATTCATTCTGGAGATACCTCTACAGGGCTCTTCTTCTTCAGGTCCAGAAGGTAAAAAACTTTACAGGCTGAATGAAAATCTGGTTCTAATTATAGCAGCAAAGTGCTGTTTTCTACATTAGCCATGCACCTACACTTCTTTCCCTCTCAGACCAATGAAAAACAGAGATTTTGGAAGGAAAAATGTAGTACTAACTTCTCATACTGTAATGTAGTCAGTGTTTGGTTTATCAACAATAGCTGTATTTTGTTCCAATCAGGACAGCAAGCGGGGCCTGCAGACTCTCAGCCGAAGCTTCACAGAGGCGCTGCCGGACCCCGGATGGTCTGATCTGCAGTGGGAGGGGGGAATGTGACTGTGGGGTCTGCATATGTCCCGTTACTGACCCAGGAAAATTCTATGGGCCGCAGTGTGAATGTCACGACTGGGTCTGCCCAACCCACGATGGGAAGACGTGTGGGGGTAAGTAATACCACAGATCCCTCCAAAACCTATAACCTTCAACCTTGCCCTGGGGCGACACGGACTCACCCAACACAATATTAATATAGGAGTCTGCTGCTTGGTGTGTGATCAAAAGAATGTATCGTAGAGTCACAAAAAAGAGGTTCGGCTTTCCTTTCTGACAGACGTTCCATTATTAGGTGGAGAGACTTCCTTCGAATCTTGTATTGATTTTGTTCTGTAGAATGTAACCGCTCTTGCCTTCGGTATAGCTTTTTGTCAACAAGGCTGCTGAGTTTTAGCTTCCAGACGTCGAGCCAGAGTTACAGCGCCATTTACTTCAAAGACTTCTAATTTTACAAACACCAGTTCTCCTTCTGTACGTCATCCCAGTGCATTCTATTGGAAGGTAGGGCTTTGAACCCAGGAAGCGAGTTGGCATTTTGGAGAGCGATGAGCGCCCACACAAATCCATTACGTTTCTATGAGCATGAATGCACACTTCTCTGGGAAATCAAATGCATTGTCTGATTCCCCAGAGACTGTCGCTGCTATTGACATCGCTAGCCGCAACAGCTGTGACTCGAGCGACATTTCTAAAGTGGGGTGAGACCAGCCAGCCTCGTTCTCCGGAATGATAAAAGGAAGAAATTCAAATGCAAACAAAAAAAAACCGTCAAGCTCAACACTACAATAATCCTGTGGTGAAATCCTACTACACATTCTTGACAGATTGTTGGGTATTGTGACATATTTGAATGCATTTTTAAATTAGTGAATAATAATAATCCTATCATGCATCATATTGTGCCAGAATTGTGTGTGGCATAATTTAGGCCAGTGGGAACAGAGGTGCAGTGGGGAGCACTGCTGCCTCACAGCTTGAGGGTGAGGTTAAAATCACATTATATCTGTGTGGAATTTGCATCTTCTCCCTGGGTCCGCATAGCGTACCTATAGATTCTATGGTTTCTTCTCACAGACTAAAAATATGCTGTCTAGACATTTCTAATGCATAAGAGTGTGAGTGTGCTTTTGTGCTTGTGTGTCAGAGCATGTGTGGCCCAGTGATAAACTGATGTCTCACCCAGGGTGTGGTCAAGTGTTCTGTGCTTTGCCTGCTGGCCTGGACCCTCAACAGGATTATGTGCTTCCCGACAATGCATGAATGGATAATTTGCATCATGAATGACAATACTGTTTCTACTAAATTGTTATGGAAGAGATTCAAGTTGATGAGGACGGCAACAAAAGAGATTTACAACAGTAAGCATTGCTTGTTTTGACAAGTCTGGTGATTTAAATTCGGTGTTGGCAGCCTCCTGTGACTAGTAAGCCTGCTTGTTTCAAAGGGATACTTTGTGTGTTTTCAATTACACAGAGTCCCAAGAACAAACTGACAAGGACCTAACCCACTTGCACATGATACAAATAAAATCTAAACACTAAGCGGTTATGGTTTGTAAGAAATTTGAGTCGAGTTTTGCAAGCAACATATCCAGATAAAAACCTGTACAACATAGGCTCAGCTGCAAACATCACACAACCTGTTGATTGTGGGAGTTTTTAAATCGCTTTTGAAATGGAAGTGGAAGCTTTATGCCAACTCATCTTGTTGAAAATAAGAGAAAAGGTTATACTCTGTGAAAGTATCAGTGTGATCTATCATATATATTTGCTTGCACCTTAAAATTTATTTTATTAAAAGTCAGTATTTACAATGAAACCTAAAGTCAATATACCAAATGCCTCATTAGCACTGGTACCTGTCTCATATACCCAACCAGGATATGATTTTTTTTTTCTCATAGCATCACCGTAGTTGATTGCAGAACTAGTATCATACTGTAAAATACTTAGAGTGGGATGTTTTAATGGTAAGCTTGCTTGCTTTTGTAAAATCTGTGGTATATATATATATATATATATATATATATGTATACACACACAGATACACATATATACATATATTATATAAAATGTATATGTATGCATATGTATGCGTGTGTGTGTGTGTGTGTGTGTGTGTAGTAGAGTTCATAGTGTCTTTTTCATTCATTCTTTCTTTTTTACCTCCTTTTTCATTGACCTTGTCAATGACAGGCTTATCCAGGTAGTTTTAGAAAAAAAAGGAGCCTTCAATCTGAGGAGATATTGAGAAGCACTAATGGAGATATGTGTAGGGGAAGTGTGATTTATTTGTGGAGACAGGTAGCATGGCAGTGAAGGACTCATTAACGCTGCAAGGCCCTGAAAGCGAGATTTTCCCGCTTGCTGATAATGGGGTTTCTCTCACCGTTGAATGCACAGCTGTGTTTGGGGGACACATCTGTATCTGAGCTTGAGCATAAGCATCAAGGCTATTTAATGCCTATCAAGAAAAAAAACTATATATATCATCAGAGGCTAGATGGCAACCATAAACTTGTTAGGGTGAAAAAATATTGAAATTTATGTATTATCGACAAGTTAAAGAAATCAAATGGCAGCATTATATCTCGGTCACATCTTCCTGCTTGCAGTTCCAGTAATGTGTATTTTTCTATTTTTGTTCTACAAGCCTGTACATATCACATACCTCCTTTGATGGCAGGCAAATATATGCAGCTAGTATTTCAAGCTAGTATTTAAAATGTCCTTCTACAATTGGACCTATCAGAGAAAAGAGAGCGTTGAATGCAATGCCCAGTATTTTAAAATGTTGCTTTAGATTCCTGGTCCAATGGTTTGTGGCCCACCACAGTGTTTGTCAACTACAGCACAACCTGCCAGCAAATTTTATTTCCCATGCCTACCCTTATCTTTGCCTTTCACAGCAGCTTGCTGATAAGATGCAGGGATAGTTTTTCTTTGGTTGCATTTTTTTTTTTTTTTACTCTCTAAAGATGAGTTTGCCTGACAGAGGTTTCAAGATGGCTATCTGATTTTAGACACCAACCATCAACAGCACATGTACTACATCAGCTAATATTTTTCCATGTAATAGTTACAGGCTGTAACACATACTCCTTTGCATTCTTCCTTGCAGTAATCGGGATCCCAAGGAAATATCCATATGAATCACATGGTAACATGGAAAAACACTCTGTTTCATTAGAGAATCTATTGCCATAGGGTACTGTGTATGTCTACTGTAGTAACGTATCATACTGTTTTAGGACCTTAAAATAACCAGTAATGATATCTATGTCCATGGCCTTGGATTTATGAAATACCCTGTATGTGTAGAATTACTTGCTTGTGAGCAAAGGGTCTCCCATGAAATCCCTCCCTGCTGTTTCATAGCAATGGTATACACACAGTATGACTGTCTGTGCAAATAAATTGATTCATATTGTGGCTTACTCTATCTTAGTCTTTGCTTTAGTTTTGCTGGGATAAATGAAAAGCATATCCAACTCTGAGATATACCAAGACTACTGCAGCCCATTGAACTTAAAGGATGCTTGTACAATATTAGTGAGTCACAGGAGCAAAAGTAATGAGTTCATCAAGAGGTTAAGAGCCAGAACGTCTTGCTTTCAGACAGTAGCAGTCTTCTCTCAAATGAGGGAATCTACATTTCAGGGTCCATTTCAGTATTTCTAGGGTCTGAGAGCATGACATTTTGACATGAACGAGAAATGTTACACTGTAAAAATGTTAGTAGGAATCAAATACACTGCCCCTCTGTAATTTCTCATAAGCGTTTATGAACAGTATCACCCACCTTCTCTGTCCTGAGAAGTGGAATAGCTGTCACTTTCAGTACTTGTGCACATGCCATGTGGGACTCATCTCCTGTTGTGTAGGACAAAGAGAAATAACTGAGCCACCTTCAGTGAGACCTCAGTAAAATCTGACATGCAGTTTCATTCATGAATGTTTTTGTCTAACTAATTTTTTAGTGTTTCTATACCTTAGATTCAAAGAGTAACCAGAGACATATTATACAAATGAGGAGGGAGGAATGGTAGATGTTTCTGGTCATGCTGCTCTCTCCAAACAAGTTGCTGGTGCCTTTTCTGCTGATGGGGCTGTAATTATGATGGGTTTGTTCCTTTTTCACAGTCTGTTTCTGCTCTAAGTCTGGTCCTTCCCCTTTCTATGGAGAGGGAGGGAGCTCGACGTGGCAGTTTTTTTCCCCCCTCCTTTTCACAGCTTTTTCCCTACAGGATTACTCTGTTTTTCAATGAGCCACATGAAATCTCTGGCTCTCGTCTGCTTCGTCCTTTCCCTCAGCCGCGCTCTTTTCCATCTGCGGCAAGTACACCCCCCCCCCCCTCCCCACCCCACCTGACTTATATGATTAGCTGAGTGTTGGGGTTGGGTGGCCATTGTGATTCATTTGCCTTTTTCCAGTATTGAGCACTAAGTGTTGCCCAGGGCTACCAAAGGAGCCCATCCACTAGGTGAAACTGAGTGATTAATTGATTCACAGAATCTGTGAATATGCTTAAGTGTGGTTTGCCAGTACCGTGCAGCCGAGGCAGATATTTCTGATTTGTTTGGTACATTGTGGGCCCCGTGAATGCAGAATGAATCACTTGCCCTGGTCTTGGACTGGTGAACATAAATCATGGGTAGTTCAGTGCTTGTGATAATGTAGGCCTGTTTAACTTTATTCATAAATATATGCTTGAAAATATGTTATTTAGATGTAGAAGGAAAGTATGTGAGATGATGTTTCCAGTTTGATGTCCTGTTCCTGCAGATGTTCAGGTCATGCTGAAAAATGTCCAAAGTAGGACATGCCTCATCTTTTGAACATTTTATATTTAAAAAATAACACCTTCTTACTTGCTGTAGGCATCAGGTGTCTGCCACTTGTCAGACTCTCTACAAAAGGAGCATGAAACAGAAGGACAACTGACCAGTATGACAATCAAAGTAAAAATACTGTCACCCCAATTCCTGTAATTCCTCTTGCAAATTCCTCTTCCTTGGTGACAATGATGATCACTTAAAATGGATTTGGAAAGACCTCATCATTGCCTTTTTAGCTTTGTCATGCACAAAACACAAAGTCTCAAAACATGTTATTCTTCCAGTCATAGGCTGAATATATTTTTTAAAATGTCAGAAGTATTACAATTATACTAAATTGAAAATTCACTGGCAAAAAGCCAGCAGAGGTCAGGTCTATATGCCTGAATCAACATCCCCTTAAGTCATGCAAATTAAAAAACAGCATGGTTGGTGCTACATGATGATATTGTCCATGTTGTTCTGAACATTGTTTCTGGTGCTAAAGCTCAAAAGTTTTAATTAATACAGGCTAATACAGGAGCATGCAACAATGTAAATTACGCTCATATATTATTAGCCTGAAAGAAACAGAGGGGCAATAGCATGATATGAAGCCCTGTTTAGGTGTCTCCTTGAGCAGCTTGCAACAAGTTAGACAGTGGTATATGCAGTATTTGACCAGAGCAGGTGTAATTGGGGTGAATTGGTTTTGATCTTAAAGGCATCCCTGCGAAATGAGGATCCCACTACACCTCTTGTTCTCACAGCCACAGTTAGTTTCGCTTGACCCTACTATCCCACAGGTGAAAGCACTGGTAAAGAGATCAAGCGCCATTTGGGAAGGACATTTGGAGATGAAAAGTGCAGCTCGTCTCTCAAAAGAGGGTGGTTTTGGAAGAAGGGGAGGTGCAGGTTCACTCTGAGGTGGATGAGGGAAGACTGCGAGAGGAGTGTGGGGCTGCTTTCTGTGTTACTCCCAGAGGCAGATGCGGCCCTGACAGCAGCCTCCTTTAATGTGTGGACCCTGGGATGTCGGCCTGCCCAGCTGAGGGCGATAGGCCTTGACAGGCTTCTGGCATTTTTTTTTTCCTCCTGCCAGCATCTTTAATACAGAAGCTGTCAGATGGAGACAGATAACCCTGTGACAGCTGCAGGCAATGATACACAGCATAACTGTTTTTTTCTACCCCCATTTTGTTTGTTGGGATGAACTTAAATAGAGGGACATAATTATAATATTCAGATTGCCATTGCTGCAGAGGGACCTCACACCAGAAAATGTGATGTAAGGTTAATTGCTTGAAAGCAGTGTAATTAACTGATCAGTGTACTGAAATTAGAGTTAAGACACACCCAGATGAGGGTATTCCCCATCATACCGCTTACTTTGTATACATGACAAGAGAACCGATTACAGAATCGTCTTTTTTTTTTTGTTTGTTTGTTTGTTTTTTGTAAAAGCAAAGAACTTCAAATAAATGAGAACAAAGTTAAAGGTCCATCAGGAAACCCTTGCGGTGTTATCTCAGTCTGATTTCAGTGTTCCCCTACACTGCATTCTTTCAATAGAATACTACCCCTGTCTGATGAAGGTCTGCCTTTTGTGCAAAAATTAGATATGCTGTTCGGGTCTGCTTTCTCATCTGTAGGCTTCTCCAACATGCAGGGTCAACACCATACACTAGCGTACATACAGTATTTCCAAATGTAATGAAGAAGTTTCCTGGCTAAAACTGTAGCTCGACAAAACACAATACAAGACACTTTACAGTACCACTAGACATTTTTTCTTGCAGATATTTGGACTGTGGTCTGTGTTTTGATTGTGATACTTGCTCACTGTCTTTCGTACAGTTGAGATTGGCGTGAAGATCCTCTCCTTATCCTCTCCTGGCTGACAGTCACGGAGGACTTCTACCAAACAAGCTCTCAGATTTATGGTGTTTTCCTTTCGCTCGCAGCAAGAGTTCAGGACCTCTGCTCGCAAATCGCTATTGGACCCCAGACTTTCAGAAAACAGAGCCCCAGGGAGATCCCATGAGAGCGAACCACTTCAACTCTTCCTGCTGGATTTGAACTAGTTTGATTGGAATGAACACTGTGTGCCGTTATTGCGGTTCGGTAAGAGGCGGCTAACAGCAAAACCCTGTGTGCAGCATCCATCCATCCATGCCTCGATACTGTCAGAAGAGTGCTGTAAAATTACCTCGACCACATTATACCCAAGATGAGCTGCCAACAACCAGATTTGTGTCATTTGTATAGGGCCTCATGGGTAATACCCTTTGGAGAACAGGGGGCTGTTCATCACTGTTGTTGTGATGGAACTGTAGGCTACACGCTGTTAGTTACGTCTTATTTATGCTTTAATGTGAATAAATTGTGCGTATAGCTCAAAGGAAAGGCGTGTGGTGATGTTGACAGTTTAGGCAGCAGAGGCAGCAGGATGGGTCCACATTGCGATCTCCTGAGAAAGGTCATCTCCCCCCTGCATGTGACAGAGGCTTTGTAGAACTGCTAATTACAGCATATATTGTACCGCTGTCTGGAACTGAAGAATAGTGAGGTTATTTAGGCATTACCAGGACAAGAAATGTTAAAATGTGAGATATGAAAAGTGAACATTTTTACTGAGCTACAATTTACTGCTCTAAAATATACTCAGCAAAGTAAAGTTACTGAACATAAGTGTAGGTTGTTCATATATCTCTTTGTTCCGTCTTGATATGTTGATGTATAGGCATGTGATACCTTTACTGTACATTGCTTAAAAGATACCTTGTAAGGATTATCCATGGAGGAAAACAAAACCCATGGAAATTATTTGCGTGGACAAACCAACCATTTCTAGATCAGCAACTGACTTGAAGTGTGCTTGGTGCATGCAACACTAAGGTATTTATTTTCAATTATTTATTGACTTTTTCTATATCAAAATGATCAGTTAGCCACAATGAGATTTACATGTCGAAAGATAATTGGAAGGTAAACTACTTATACTCTTTCAAAGAAAGGCCCTGGTTGCCATTTAAGTGTGAACATCCAAATCCCAGCCTTAGCTAAATCGCATAGCTTTCATATTGTTTTTGGCCTAAGGACTTTTACAAGGGGATTACTGGATATGCACGCAGTCAGTGAAAGCAGGTGTTCAGCTTCTCCCTGTCCATACGTATCCTTGACTGCTTGTGCTGCTGTAGCCGGGACGCCTGTGTGCACCGTCTCTTACCCACTGTAATTAACAGGCTGGGGAGTGAGGGGAAGAGCCGGCCCGGTGTGCGCTCTCCTCCTGCTGTTAGAGTGGAAGTTGGGTGAGTTATTACCACAGACAGGTGTCTCCCACTTCTCTCAGGCAGAACAGGGCCCGACATGCAATCATTTCATGCTTGGCATCAGAAAATCAGAGAGTAACGAGGAGGGGAATAATGGCTTGCCTGGCTTTATTTTATAGAGCAAGAGCTAAGCAAACTGAATAGGAAAAAAAACTGTCGCAGGCATATAAACCTTGGGACCATGCAGCAAATTAATCATAAAACAAAGAATTTTTTGCTAAGCTGTAGGCATGTATAAAGAGACAAGAATATTATGCAGAAATATCTACTGTAACAGTTTTAAAATATATTCAGTAATATAGTTTGTTGAAATATTTAATAACACATGAAATATAAGTAGGAGGGGACCAATATAGATGTAAGCACCACATTTACCCAGGAAGTGACTGGGGGTTGTATAATATTTTATAAAATCAAGTTGAATAATTATATACCTGCATGTACTGAATTGATGACTGCTTAAAATGGCAGGAACTTAAAAAGGATACTAAGATAATTTTATGGAAATTGCAAGCAGCCATGGAAAATGGCATGTACATAGTATAAGCACACTAAAAAATGTTATTCTTGTTGCTAGTAAATGATATATTTCTGTATTTACACAAAAGCATACACACACACACAAAGACACTGTATAATCATTTAATGAACACAGCAAAGAAAGAGACTAATATTTAAATTTGCTGTTGAATTATTAATCATTGGCATTAGCTTGTACCAGCATATAATGGACATGGTCCTTAAAGCATCATATCAGATCTTAATGCCAGCAAGATATTTTACAAGGTTTCATATTTGTTTGGCTCATTTGCAGTGTCAACATGAGTACAGGCTACATTTATACCAAGCATGAATTTGATTTAATGAGAAAAATGAGAAGAACTCATTAGTAAACATACTTTGCTACAAGGTTGAGTGTAACCCCAAATGAGCGTCCGAAATGACCTACCGCTGTGAACCTCATCATCAATTCATCTGGCGACGATTCATCACCTATTAACACTTTCTGCAGCTGTTTAGCATGATTCATGCTTCCTTGGGCCCATTTGCCTCATTTCTCCATCAAAGCTGCTTAAAAGGAGGACCATGCGTCCCCATGGCGATGCAAATTACAACCCGAGACACACACGACCAAATAATTTGTGAAGAGCCAGGACCCACGCTCTTTCTCCGAGATCGAAGACACCCAATTAATTTGTCAAGATGTCTGTCACTGTGCATCAGGTTGCTATCCAGCCTAAATAGTTATTTCTGGGTATAAAGTCTTCTGCAATCTGTGGATGTTGAGGATTAGCAATGTTTAACTTACTTTATCCATGCTGCTGAATGTTTGGCTATTTACACTACTTGCTTCCACTCCTCCAGCCCTCTGTATAGCTGCTTCAAATGCTAACTTGAGTGTTGCATATCAGTCTATTACTCTATTCCAAAGCAAAGACCTGTACTCCCACAAAACAGGGTATGAATTTGTCGCTTACAAGCACCTTCTGAAGGTTCAGGCTGTCACATGTTGGTTGTGTCCTGGTTATATTCCGTTCTGTGGAGTGCAGACCCTTCCTTTCCACCGTAACAGCAAACATTGTTTTGGCTATTTGCACACCAATAAAGCATAGATAAAACTCTATGGGTTGAACACTTTCCATTCCGTGAACATTGGTCTTGCAGTCAGGTTCTCTTTGCGTGTCTATGTTTATGTATTTTTGTTGCGTTTATTATTCTCAGTTGAGTGACATGGATGGCATGTAAGAAGGGAAAGTCAGAAAATAAACCATGCACATTCTTATTTTAAGATAAACAATCTTGTAATAAGAACAGCGTTGTTGCAAGAAAATGATTTTTTATAGTGTTTGTTTGATTTTTCATCACTTAAATCGTCTGACAAAGCTGTACAGAGACAAGATGAAAACGGATCTCCAAGCTGATTGCTTAAGATTTTGTTGGGATACTGCTAGAGTTGAGCATATCTCTCTTAAGCAAGACATTTGATTCTCTGAATGAGAAATTCCTTTTTTATTTAACAAGAGTCTGAGTACCTTGAGGCTGTAGCCATTTTTCCTGTTACAAACCAGATAAAGTACAATAGCTATTCATAATTCCACAGTCATCAGTAATGCTGAGTGATTTTGTGGTTAAGAAAATGTAAATTGTTTTGAGATGTAGCCTTAAGGAATATGTTCATTAACACAGGCAGGTTGTTAGGAAGAAATATGCATTTTCCATAACATACAGCTATGCTGCTGTGACTAATTCTTTTTTTTTTGATTGTCTTGTAGTTGGACGAAAAGTTTGGAACTGTAACTGCAGGTTGCTTTTAAATGAAGGGTACCTTTTATACCTGAATTCATCCTGATTTGGAATTTGGAATTAGAAATCAATAGTATGGACCAGATGGAAGTCAGTTCATCAAAAGAAAGCACAACTAATAAAATGTTAACGGTTTAGTTGTGGTTTTTGTCTTGATGCCCCTGTCTTTTAATCAAAGAAATAACAAGAAATATACTATAGTGTATATAAAATCAATGTTTGATGGTGCAGTTTCCTTATCTCTTAATGAATAGCAACCTTGATGCTAAACTATGGCATGTTAGATTAGGCCACAGTAGAATCACAGGGATTAGGACCATATACAGTATAACTTCTATATAATTAGTTGTTAACGTTTATTGTGTAATTGTGTAATAACAAGTAAGCCTTCACAAATTCAGCAATGGCTTACATAAAAATATTAAGAAAGACAAAACTTGTTTAAATGCTTGTTTAAATGTATAACAGTATTGCAGATGGTGGTATGGATCCCTCAGCTGTACGGAATGAACAATATCTGAAAGTTTACAACAAGCACCTAGGGCATTTCAATAATAAATACAACAACAGAACATGGATATCATTACATGCTGATGGATGGCCCATGAAGTGGACATCAAGTTAACAAGATGGATGAGAGGAGAGGGGATGATTGAAGAAGTAGAGTCTGTGGAGTTCTGGCCAAATGCATTGCTGCATAAATTCAGTTTCATTTGTCAGCACCCATAGAAATTTATGTCTCATGATGTTTGCATTTTTTGAGTCATGAAAACCAATGAAATGTTATAAGAGAAAGAATAAAAAGAGAGAATGAATATTGATTAGCCCCATGACATGTAACAGGGATAAGTAAAAGCAGTAGGTACTAAATAATAATGGTAGGTTTTTTATGATAAAAGAAGTCAAGAAAAATGGCCTTTATTTGACAGGGAAAGGTCACAGTTATATTGCATATATCTGAGAGCGACAAATGTTTTTTTAGATCAAAAATACAAGAGTGTTGATGGAATCTGTCATCTGAATATCCTGGGAAGACAAACGTTAAGGTCAGGCATATTTTAGGGAAACGGAGGAGGTCGCATAGCTGCATATCAATGGAAAATGTGCTCTGTGCCTTACTGCAACTACTGCATCCAATGTCTGTTATAAACATTAATATTGCAGCCAATCTGTTATGCTCAACTGTGTCAGAAATGTTGAAACTGATTCAATATATTTGTCTGCAGCAAAGTTTTTCATTTTGTTTTAATATTGCACATAAAGAAGACGTGTTTTATTCAGAAAATCTCCACAGCATGTGATTGCATTAGACTGTGGTGCCAACATGTGCCAAGTGACTATAAATGGATTTCCTGGGATTAATACAGAGACAGAAATCTGAGAGGGAAATCTTTCTTGTTTCCGTTGACAGTAGCTGCTCAGAATGTTGTGATTTCTCAGTTTTGCATTCCAAAGCAACAGTTGTGCTCCTCCAGGGTTTGTTTTGTTTTGTTTTATTAATTTATTTTTGAGGAAAACTGGAATCACAGCTGACTACAGTGTCAGTTTGGACACTGGAAACTTCCAAGTGACTATTGGCTGCATATTTTATTTAGAAAGATGTTGACAATTACCAACCATGTACAGGAGTGTCCATAGGAAGGGCACAGGACTGACTGCCATAGTCAACCACCACCCTTTACAGATGTAATAATTGATCATTCATCATTGTAAATATCAGCTTCTGCTTAATTTATTTGTAGTTGGTGTGAAGACCCTGTTATGAAGTGCATGCTGTTTTTCATGAAATAATTCAGGTATTATTACACATATCTCATTTTAAGATCTCTGGCAAACTATTTTGTAGTTGTGGCATAAGTATGATAATGTGAGCTTATATCTAAATCCTCCAGTGAAGATGTAAGAACATTACATATAATATCTCCATATATGTGTTTATTGTTGTCCTTTTTCCCCATGGGAATTGGCTTCCCATTATGTCTTCCTTATTAATTCATCTTTTGCATCTTTTGACAGTATAGTGGAACTGACTCTGAGTAGAGTGTTGTAGGCTAGCGGGGAGCTCACAGAATCATCTCCTGGATGAGGCTGCATCTTAAGGCCTGCATAAACCACCTCTTTTAAAAAAGGATTTAGTGGAAAATATATTAAACATTTTGAAGTCTGTTGCTTTGACATTATCATTTTATATTTGTTTCAGATCTGCAGGAGGAAGGATGTGCAGTTGGAATTGAAACAGAACAGTATGCACTGAAATACTGTACATCTGTGGGAACTGAATCAGTTCCGATTCAAGCTTTCCAGACTAGCAATGCAAGAGGTCAAATTTACTCTGAACTGTGTCTCAAAACCTAGCAAAATAAAAGCATGTGGTAGCACATATGGCCTTTTCAAGTATCACAATATGTATCCTTCTTGTTACACATACAGTAAACTGTATTCTTCAGTCAAAAGCACACATGCAAAGTTAAATAAAATAAAATATGCACAGGTCATTTAATGGCCGTGTTCTTGTTCATAGGCTGGAGTGGAACCTGTGTAAAATCATATATTTTACTGCCTCTACTTAGAAATCATTCTATAACTCTGAGTATTACTGTGCAAATGCAGAATCTGGCAACCATACTGCCACATGTAAAGCACACACATGAAAGCAGTGGCTTCATCCTGCAGAATGTCACCTTTACAGGAGTTGCTGACACAAAAAGAGGAAATATTTGCTATTGACATTGCATAGTGGAGCGCAGTGACTAAAGTAACAAGAACTATTTACCTTCAGGCAACATTGTATTGAAGTCAAACTACTACTTCCTGTGAGTCCTCTGCAAACTCTCAGACAGATCAGCGTAGGCACTACGTTATCTCTTGGAAGACAATGTGTTTAATGCACGTTGCATCTCAATCACCTGAGGGGCCACACAAGACAAAAAAACAAGCAAAAAAATGAGCTGACGTCTGGGCCGGTTTTGATGGATGTACCCCTTAGCTCTTCATATAGTGCGGCAAATTGAGACTTCTGTATGGACTAACCTCGTTGTTGAAACGACAGCACGGCGAGGCATGTGCAAACTGACATCTGCAACAAGGTGCTATTACCCCGTCTGCCTCCTTGTCATCACTGTCTTTATTTTTAAACAAATCTCACACCGTGTTGAATTTCAGATCATCCTTTGAATTTCAAACGCTGCCCAGCGTGGGCCGGAATGACACCTGGGGATAAATAGTAATGAAGAATTGAGCTCAGTCAATTTTGAGGGAGACTGTATCAACAGTACACCTACATCCCATTCAGAGCATTTAAATAACAAAAAATCCCGCTTCCCTCCTTTGCATATCACTGGTCGAAATTAAGGTTGATTCTCCTTTATGCCACATGCACAGGTGTGTGATTCTCAAATAAGCAGCTGTCACTTCTTTTCTGACAGATTGAACTTTGGAAAAAAATAAAGAACTATATCTGTACACTTAGAATTGACCCATAATGTTTTAAAATTTATATTGACATTGATAGATTTCAAAACATCAGAGCACCTGTCTCAGAATACATCAGTGTGAGGATGAGGCCAATTTTGACTGCATGGGTATCTCTTACTTGACTTCATTTTCAAGTTCACTTAAAGTCTCGCCCCAACCACGCACCATGAAAGCAGCAATTTGTGTATCTATCAGCGCAGATTCATAAAAGTCATGGCCAGTAAAAATGAAAGTATAAATATATTCTCCTTTGTCTCTGTTCATCGTTGTCACATTACATAACCTGATCATGACAGACTGAGCAGAGCTTACCGCAAGATTGCTGCAACCTTTCTGATTACCGATTAAATAACTTTTGTCTGTGAATTGAGTGTTTTGTGGTGTCAGAAGCGTTTAAGCCTGTTACTCTGTCCTTTTCATTCCTCTGTTACACAAGCCCTGGTTTGCATACTGAGCATTTCTTGGCTAGAGCAGCGAGTCTCTATAAACCATGTCACAGAGAGGCTTTAAACCTCCCTTGTATTTTGTTTTAAACGGGGCGGATTTAAATATTGTTTAAAAATAGGAGGAAGTGTGCAAAATTTAAAATCCCCTTAATCTGCAACAGCCTGGATGGTATAATACATACATTACAGTGGATTAATTGAATAGGAAAGCAGAGGGTCCTCCGGTTGTGGTGCTGTAAATCTGGTTGGAACAGACCAGAGGGTTGCAGTGATTGTCCTGCTGTGCTGGGAGATATACCGAAGTATTCCCCCTGGCCCCTGGTCTTTCCAAAATGTGCCCTTCCAGTAGAGAGAGAGGCTCATAAAACAGCAGGAACCCCTCCATACATACACACACACACACACACATACGGAGGCACTCGCTGGGGAGGTAGTAATGAGTGGGAAGTGTGCACAGACCGTGCTGACCTTCACGGTTGTTCCCTGGTCCAAACCACCGTAACCGCAGGCCGTGACCCACACCAAAAACACATTCCTTTCACTGCCTCACTCCACAGCTCAAAAGATGGCCTCAATTTTCTCAGGATTTGTGCTGTGCATTATTACATTTTGAGCTCATGTTGTGACTCTGCCTCCGTTCTCAGCATTGCTTCACACTTGACACAAACAATAAATACACCTACATGCTAGTTATTTCTCTGCTTTCCTTATTTTGCAGTCTGTTGATTTTCCTCTATCAGGTCACGGCACCTGTGACTGTGGGAAGTGCACATGTGAAGACAACTGGTTTGGAGAGGCCTGCCAATACCAGGAGGACTGTAACCTTTCAAGCAGGAGAAGTAAAGAACTCTGCCGAAATCCTCAAGGAGTGATATGTTCTAATGCAGGTCAGAAACGTGTCTTTTATTATTCTTATCTATATTACGTTATTTATTAATTACATCATACATCATATTATTGTTTTTACATCAGCAGTAATTCACCAGTGTCTGCATGTTATCACCAGCACTACATGTTATCTTCATACCCAAAAGTATAAATAATGATGAAGTGTAATTACGACAGTAGATAATGCTGACTAGATTGTCTGAATAAAAGTGTCTGTGGGACTGAAAGCTAGGACGCCCACCTGGAGATAACTGCAATGGCTGCTGTCTCCAGCCTCTGTGACTCACAGCGTGGGACTGATGTCTGTGGGGCGGGGAGGGGTTAGGACACAGCTGGTGTGCAGATGTGTGGCATGTGGGGGTGGGGGGACTCTATGGCGTTGGTTGCAGGGGACAGTAGCCACGGTGACAGCGCACTGGGCCTGTATGGGTACTTTCAGACGTCGATGTGGCCATCCCACAGGCTCCTGTCACTGTGGCAGCTGCATGTGCCACAACCCCAACGGCAGGGGACTCATCAGCGGCCAGTTCTGTGAGTGTGACGACAGCGAATGCCTGGACGACGAGACCGGAGAGGTGTGTGGAGGTACGCCCCCCCCCCACCCTTTCAAAACCCCATGGCTGAATTCCTTTCCCTGTGTCTTCACATGACATACTACGTCCACCTGTTCCACACTGTGGGTGAGGTCTTGTTATTTATGCATTACCAAATGGCTTTATCCAGCTTACATTTTGAAATGATCCATTTAGACAGCTGGATATTTGCTGTAGCAATTTGGCTTAAGCACCTTGCTCACGGGTACAACAGCGGTATCAGATTTAGGATTAAAACCTGAATCTTTCTGTTTACAGGTCTACACCATTCCACACTGCCACCCCATTACAGCAATATTATGGGATCTTTGTAGCAGTCTGGAAATTTGCATTTTAATATACATTATACTATTAATTTGACAAGCCTGTTTATCTTATTTTGTTGACTTTGCCCACTGATATTGATGTGACTGAATATGACTTTGCCACACTACACCCTGCACAAATACCATTCACTGATTCTGCTTTGGGTCTGACACCCTCCTCACTAATGGGTGCTGTTGGCAATTTCAACAAAATCCTTTTTATGACAAAACCCTCATGTTATATTCCATGTGCATATGCATATGCATATTAATATGAATATACATACACATGTACACACAGACATATACATACACATACATATGCATATACATATGGACAGTGCAAGTTTTAAAACAAAGTGTGTATTAGGAACATTTTAATTGGACACTCAATCAGGATGACCCTGGTTGGTTCACCTGTAGGTGGTAGATACTCACATGCTGCTCCCTCAAGGTTTTTCACTCACTGCCAACTCTCCTTAATTAAGCAGAAAATAATGGGCTAGTTGGTGATTTCATTAAAAAGGGCATTATATTTCTTCCTATGGTTCATTTAGGGAAAAAAGTAATTAAAATGTTTCCAAAGATTAAATTAATAAAGCCTGAATGTGTTCTATATTAACTGTAATTGAATGTGCAGTTAATGCGCACTAAGCAGTGGGCATATTTAATCCTTCAGTAATAAGCCGTTATGCGTTTAACCTACAAACTGTCTGTGTTCTGAAGTCTGTAGTAATGGGCAGAAAGGGTGAGGGACTTTGCTGAAAAGCCTTATAGGAGCCACGAAAATGGTTAAGTCATCTGCTCCTTCTGAATGTGCTCTGGTTTCAGGCAACGGAAAGTGTTACTGTGGAAACTGTTACTGCGAGGCTGGTTGGCATGGCGACAAATGCGAATTCCAGTGTGACATCAGCCCATGGGAGAGCAAGAAGCGGTGCACATCTCCAGATGGCAAGATCTGCAGCAACCGAGGTCTGTCTTAAAAAGCACTTTAAATGCAGATGCAGCGTGTCACTAAGAAAGAAAAAAAAGACATTTGTGCCAAATGTATTATCTTTCATCAAGCCTGTATCAATATGTTTAATTCAATAACACCATGCCCTCCTCCCAGCGGTGCTCTCTTACCATCCTGTCATATTAATTGGGCCAATGATACTTTGAAAGTGAGCGTTTCAGGAAACGCGTCAGGGTTGAAGGGGGATCTCCCAGGAAACTATGTGTGCCTAACAAGGGGAGTGAACCTCATTTCAGCCTCTTACAGTCTGACTTACCCAAACTGACAGGTACAAATGAAAATGGTGTACCTTTGGCTCTGCTCCCAAACCATTACTGGGAATGAAGAGAGAAAAAAAAAGATGGAAAAACCCTCATCTTGTATATCCCCAATGAAATTCATGAGTGCTTGGAAAGCCGGCAAAAAACCCAATGCCTGAAATTACCCTGGGAGCTTTCAGGAAGCACTCTAATATTAATTATGGGCAAATTGGTGGAGGACTTGTACTGTAAGTGGTACATGATCTGAGCTTGACCGCAGAGCTCGATTCCTAATGAGTGGTCAAGTGTTTAGCTCTCTCAGAGTAAACACAAATCCAATGTCTCCTTTTTATTGGCTTTTGCTGCAGAGGTGAGGCTGTAGTTTATCATCTATACCTGTGATTGAAACCAAACAGGGCTGGCGCTGTCATTTGCAGCATGGTTTTCGCGTGCAACTCCTCACACACGCTGTGAGCTGAACACACTGTATATTCTGACAGACCCCCCCCCCACCCCAAAATGTGGCGAGCACGATTTATGGACTGCCCGCAGTGCCTAACTAATCAACAGGATTGCGTTCCACTTGAGGAAGGTGCCCACTTTCCTGAGCCGCAGGTATCCCTGCAAGCCTGAATCACTGGGGCGCAGTAAACGGAGGCTTTCTTTCTTCACCAAATCGGCGTGTGGGAGGTTAGAACAGACAGCGTGAAGTTTAAAGGGGAAGGCTGCACATTCGCGAAGAGTGATTGCGGAAGCACACCGAACAGAATGAAATTGCTGATTTGAATTGAATTTGATTACCTAAAATCACGCGCTATTGTAATGCTGTCATGGTTTTGTCATTTTCAGTTTATTCAATCAACTGACACTTGAAGGAACAAAGGATGCTTGCTTGAAGGCGAACCAGTAAAATGTCCCACTGTAGATGAATTCCACAAATAAACCTGTATCTCAACTCTTTTCCTCTGTGATTGAATATGAAGGAATGAAGCTATTAATGTTGACTGAATTTGTTGGGCAATGTGGACTTTAAAACAGGAAAAATTCACAATAGATTATTGTTGTCCTGCTATTGTTACTGCAACTGTTATTGTTATGTCATTTTGCTGAGACCCATATCCAGTGCAACTTACAATGCATGACTTGGATACAATACAAAATTTAGAATAAAAACAGAATATTTCACTTCAGAAACTGGGAGGGAGATAACAGGCACAAATCCACAGCCCTCACAAAGAGGAGAGCTGGTGTTTCCCAGATCTCAGGGGTGTGGAATACCCTGGCCAGCTGGCCACCTCCACTGTGTGGAACCCCCCACCCCTTTCCAGTTGGTGACGATGGGAGAATACAGGATTACTTCTGACTGCATTCAGCCGTCACTGGGCTTTAATTCGGCAGGCTTAAGTGGCCTCCATGGGGGTTGAGTTCTGCCCCTAACTCCTGACATGAGTGGGACTGTCTCTGCACTAGCCTGGCCATTTACCTTCTAGATTAACTCTACATCATTCATCTGTCTGTCTGTCCTCCCCAAGCCGACCCCATCTCATCAGCTGTGTGCCTCAGGCCGCATATTGGCTTTGCGGCCACCTCGGGGGAAATCCACCTCCCACTTCAACATTTCTGCAATTATTTCACTCCACAGCCTATGCCCAATCACGATGAACCTAGCAGGAGGAAAAAACCCCTCTTGCTGTTGCCAGACAAGACAGCCCTGGCCACAACCCTCTCTAAAAGCACACAATGTTCAGCTTCTCGCTTTATACATCTGGCCATAATAGCAGGCCCTCTATAGAGTATTTCAATGGGAGAAACCATTCCAACATGCAACTAAAGGTTAACATATAGCGGTTGCTTTACTGCACAGTTTGATTTATTGTTCAGTGGAAGTACAGCTTTTTTTAAATCTGAAGCAGACTGCCTGTATGTGTTCTCAAAAGAAATCCTGCCCAATAATCTCTTCAGAAGTTAGATTAAATGGTGTCGATATTGACTACTTGTGTATTACTTGCAAAAAACAACAAATTATTTCACACATTTGATGCTACGCAAAAGTGATGCTATAAAAACCCATGACAGGAAAGAGACATCCAACAATATTCATTGTCAACATGCACAAATGGTGGAACCCTTTCTTTCACAGGCCTGTCAGCACTGTGACGCTGGTGTTAAAAAAAAAGAGAGATGAGAATGAATTGCATTTGTGTAGCACCTTTCCCCTCTAAATGCTTTACAGAGTGCTTGGAACTCATCACTTTCCACCATTGTGCATTCTGCCACCTGGGTGACACATACCACCCATCTTGTGCCAGAACACTTATCATACATCATTTTTAGTGGAAACCAGGATTTTTTTTTTAGAAACCAGGATTTATTTACAGCACAAAACTGGGGGATAATTAGAAGGAAAGATCTGGAGATTATGGCTAGGAAAATGTGGATGTCATCGTGAGAAGTGCCATAGTGAGTCAGTCACTTGGTCTAACGTCTCATCCGAAAAAACAGACCTCCCTTCCTCTCTCTCTCAACCTGTTTGTTTTCATATAAAGTATTCACTGCAAGTGATGTTCTGTAGCCTTCACCAAAACAGTTTACTCACTGGATGTTTTACTGGTTAATGAACAACTGTAGTTTTACTAATGAAAGTGTATCTAATGTAAGTAAGTAGTATACAACAACCAGCATGACCTTTAACAAACAGCTTTCTTCAGCCCTGTATTCCGTCCTCAGTTCAAATTGACTGAGAAGGCGATTCTGTATTTTTCAGGTTTCTGTAATCATATCTGTGGGATGATGTGAAATCTACTTAGGTATGTAAGTTGTAAGCAGAATATGCCAATAACCTAGCCGTACTGTACTTACGAGTTCAGAGTGACATGGTGAACCGTAGAGGCACTGCCTTAGGGCTGATTCCGTGATGGATGGCCATGTGTGTCCGCAGGGACCTGCGTCTGTGGTGAGTGCACTTGCTATGACGTGGATCCCTCAGGTGACTGGGGGGACATTCACGGGGACACCTGTGAGTGTGACGAGAGGAGCTGCCACTCCACCTATGACAGATACTCCGACGACTTCTGCTCCGGTAAGGTGGGGCTGCTGTCCTTTCTCATTGCATTGCTGAAGAGACAGGGAGACACTGTGAATCCAACCATTTAGTAGTCATTTTGTCGATATGCTAAAAATTGCATGTCATAAAACTGGTATAAATACACAAATGTACTCCTGTTTATATATCCATTACATTTGTATCTCATTGATTATTTGCTCTGCAGTGTCTTATAATTAGTTTGATATGCTGAATTATGTATCCACCATCCCCATAATACACATAACAGTTCTATTAAAATAAAATGGGACATTTTTACAGCTAAATAATGTTTCAGTCTATTAGAAGCAGATGTAACAGTTCTATCCCTGTTTGGTTATTTTCTTGAAGCTCCAGTGATCTTGAATTTATTCCTCATTCACAAGCCGACAAAGAGGGATGGGTGGAGTGTTTTCGCGGTGGAAACATTACAATTCCAGAGAACAACCTTATTGAATTATCAAAATCAGCAATTCCTTCTCTGGACTTTATTGAATTTGGAAAGAAGTAAACCATTTATAAAACACAGTACTGAAACCATTACTTTCTTAAACAACTGCCATGGTCCTCCATGAGCAGAAACACTGTGCTGACTTACAAAAGAAAGAGTGTAGTAAGATAAATCATTCAGCACCTTCATTGGTTTTCATGTGTTTGTTATGTAATTATGACTTTCACTGGAGAATGGTATCAGTGTTTAGGAATATGATTACATGGTATTCGTGATGAGATTTATTTCATCTGAAGCATCTGACAGCCATTAAGGCAAGGCAACTGGGAGACAAACAACCCAGATTACATCAAAACTTAAACCCATTTGCCTGTCACTAATTATAAAGCCAATATGGACTCCCTAAACAATGCTCTCACATGTGAAACAGCAAATATCCGCTGCAGTTTTATAATTTGCTTTTTGTTCCAGGGTGCTCATTTTAATTTCATTCTATTTGATGTGTCATTTAGCAATACCAACCTCAAAATCATTTTTTAGAGGTGGACATCTGTATAGACAATAACAATGCCATAAATAACAAAAATTGACAAAACCTCAACAAAGTATGTTATATTTAGTATTGTGCATGGTTAGTGCAACATGCTATTCACAGAACAAAAAAAAGGTATTGTTTTAAGCTTCACTTCAAGTTACTTTGGTCACATCCATTGCCACATCAGTTGCCCACAAGCCTCAAAAGACCAAATGCAGCCTCACTAACCCAGGTGAGACTTAACGACGGTGTTCCCCTAGCAGCTCCACTGACAGGCGCTGCTTCAGCCCACCCCTTGTCTGCGCGCCCCGTCTGTCAGCCCTCAGGCCAGTCAATCCCTCTCTCCTCTGTCTGCGCACTCAAGGTCACGGGCAGTGCAACTGCGGGAGGTGCGACTGCAAAGAAGGGTGGGATGGCACGAAGTGCGAGCATCCGCTGTCCTGCCACATGTCCTTGGAGGCCAGCCTGAAACGCTGCCGCGGAACTTCCAGCATGCCCTGCTTCGGGCGAGGTAAACTAATTAACCCTCTAGTCCCTCCGCCTTACAGTGGAATCAATCTGCAGGGTTGACCCTGTCATATTGATAGCAACGGTTAGAGCAGTTTTTTTTCTCCTCTGTTATAACTGGAAATACCCCTTACTGTCAATGCCTGGGGATTAGAGAACGATGTTAATGGCTGAATGAGTAATGAGCACAGCCGGCCTGCTGGAATGTTGTGCAAGTGGTAGGCTAAGGTTAAGGTGAGTTGCTTGAGTAAGGTGGTAGGCTGTTTTCAATATTGTTGCCAATATGTGTCTTTTTTATGTTTACGGGGGAATGTGGTGCTCAGTTATGTCTTGGACACAAGCAGGTTTTGGAGGAGTTTCTTCATAATGAGTTTCTAAGTGATTTCTACTAAAAGAAATGGAAATCCATAATCAATGTAGCAGCACTTCACATTTAAAATGGTCTCAGTCCAGCTTTAGAAAAACAGAAGAGTTGGTTTCTCTCAGAGTACAGGTGCACATTGACCTCATTTGCAGATGTAGGTAATTTGAACCACAGGCTGAGATGCCTCTAATGTCAGTTTCCAAAGCACTCATATGAGCTGCGCTGATCCATGCAGACCCAATACATGCAGGGTTAATAGACCGTGAGTACCCTCACTGCATGTGTCAAAGAACTGTGTACCCACAGCGTCCACCCGCTTAAATGATATTTTTTAGAGCACACAAACTCAATCTTTCCCTGGACCTGTCAAAGGTCCCCCTTGCAATAGATGTTAGTGACAAAAATGGCTCAGTGCCCATGGTAAGTCATATGACCCACACAGAACCTGAAGTGTACTCACTTGCCAACAGCCCTAGCCCTGCCTGTATCCATATTTCGTAAACATGAAGAACATGCACGTTGCGAGTGTAATCAATGGCAGGTCAGCCTTGGCCTTTTCAGTCTTTCAAAGTCCAGATGAGGTAGGCACATCTTTGCCAAATGCGTCTAATTCTGATGGAACTCACAGCTCCTTTGTGAGGACAAGGCCCTTCTTTGTGCGAGAATAATAATGTCGGACAGTGGGAGAGGAGAGGGGAGACGGATCCCAACACGGATGAACCGGCAGTCTTGTGATTTATCAAAATAAGACATTGTTCCTCTGTTACTGGCTAAGAATAGAAGGCTAGATTGGAAATGGTCTTTTCACTACAATAGCGAAGCAGTGGTAAATGGAAGTTTGATGGGGGCAGTCTTCCGTGAGGTGATTTGTAAAATGACAGACGGGTCTTGCGGCTTTTGTGTTTGACCTTTTATTACATTTTAGCACAACCCCCCCGAACCATCAAATACTTTTCACAATCAACAAGGTCACCAGAGATTATTGCTTTTTTCTCCAAAAAGAGCAGTCTTAAAACAACATTTTGTCACAGAAAGTTGTGAACATTATCAACATGCTTAACAAAATGTGGTTACCATAAAATGACTTCTCAGAAGGCTTAGCATCAGCTGTACACACAGACATCTGGCTAAACAAGATTTTTGTGTATAAATATCTATGTTTTATTTTCTTGAGCTTTGGACCATGGACCATGGACAAACTACTTCTGTTTGCTCTTAGTTATTGTCACCAAGACAGTGACTGGTAGATGCATAGATTCAGTCTAATTTTAACTGATCATCTAAAAGGTTAAGTGTGCCTGACTCTTTTTTCAGTAATTTCGCTGTTTTAGTAAGCAGTATGAGTAAACAGAATTTGGACACATTTTATCCTGCAGACTTGAAGTAAATGTATGTGGCAGTATCAAAACTGTCCAACACAACTGGATCTTATAGTGTGAAGAATAACATACACAAAATGGCAATTACTTGCACTCAGACATACTGTAGGTTTGCAGCACATTCAGTCTATAGCTATCTATATGATAGCTGCCATGGACCGTAGGTCAAAATACATTCCAACTCGACCCATTAAAAATGCACACTTTCAAAATGATCCCGGTTAATATACAACATTATAATCTAGTATCTTTACACTTCATTCCTGGTTCATGTGGTAGGGCACTCTAAGGTTTTCCACCTCTAATATTTACTTTAATATGCAGAGCAAAATCATTGCTGCATCTTCTGTTATTTTTCGTGCATTTTTAGTAGGTGCACAAGAGCCTTTGTAATAACCTGAGGGTAGTGAAGATTGTCACGATTGCTGGAAAGGCAAACCTATGAAAGTTACTCACCTGTCACCCCTCCTTAGTCTCTCACATTAATACTTGGTCTCAGCACAGTGACTATTTTAAAGCATAGAGATCGTCTCCGCTTCGAAGATTCCTGAGACCAGTACTAAATTGCACCTGCCACCTTTGCTGTTTGTACAAATATTTCATAAGCTACTTTGAAGAGAGGCTTCTTTGAAAGAATATGAGTTGAACAAATAAAAACCTACAATATTAAGGTGACTTTTGTGAGTGGTAAAAAAATATACAGTACATATACTGTGTGGATATTTAATATCTACAGTACCCTCCAAATTGCCTTCCCCTGATTAAATAGGAAGTAGGACATGCTATAAAAGAAAGAAATACATATCGGATAACTTTTTTCAAAAAAAAAGTTTTTAAAAAGTTATGATTTCATGTTAGTAGCACTGCACATGACAATAAAGCATTGTTCTCAAATAATACATTTTAATGCAGAAACCATGAGGCTCACATTCTTTCACACTTTTGAGTAACATTTAAAACAAAATTGGAATCCCAGTACAGAGGCAATTGAGCGAATTTGGCTAAGACAGCGATATGTCAAGTCTAGAGAAATGGCAAAACGTACAGGAAGTAGACAAGATGGACAAGCTTGCTAATGCTGAACAATATCAGCATTACTATCATCCCAAACATAAATGGAGGTGAGTAATTTGTTCAGATGTCATTAAACAGTTCCTGTGCTGGATAAATTAGTGGAGGTCATTTTGTGAACCTGGAACCCAGACTCTTATGTCCCATAGGCCCTTGCTATCTTTTTAGATTATTTTTACTTCCTATACTTGGTCTTACTTTCTAGACTATTTTTACTGTTTTTCAAAAACATATTCACTGTGCTAATTGACTGTAGTATGTATATTTTCACCATGACTATATTGGGGTCATTTGATTTGAAAATGACCTGAATACTAATACTAAATGAACTGAATACTATTACATTAGTTTGCAGTACACAGAGGAACATAACAGTGGTGGAAACCCACTTTTCTCTCCCCATGTTCTCCATGTGCCTTATGCTGTACTCACTATTAGTTCATTTAAGGAATTGATTTAGTGCTGAACCAAGACAAGGGAAAGTCAATGATGACTAAGAGCGCAGAGCACCTCAAAAGGACAAATGAGCAAACACAGGTCCTACGGAAAAGGACCTTTATGTATGGACCCAGCGATGTATCCTCAGTGCACACAGGTCTGGTTGCACTAAGAGAAGCACCTGAAATAATACTGGGGCTGGCTGCCATCCCAGACTGGAGAGAATTGCCAACGCCTCCACTCCTAATGAACCCAGCTAGGCTGCCGAGAGACGCCTCAGCTCAGCCCTGTCTCACAAATGAAAATCTGTGCTGCTGCACTGCAGGAAGTGCTATACGTGTAATAACTTCGTAACCAAGAGGGACTATACAAGTGTTAGGAAAGCAAAGTTATTAAAACTGCTCTATTTTGGTCTTTGCAAAAACATACACGTATACAAAGAAACACAAGCCAGAGCAAGGCAGGTTCACCGCTTTCCCCGGTACATAATAAAACCTGAAAGATTAAGTTAGCCTGTTAATTAGGTTTAATTCCTCCAGCAGTACCTTTAATTTATCAAAGAAATTGCTCTGGCAAAATTGTAGCTTTGAATTGCTTTTGAAAATGAACTGAAAATGATGGGTATTTTAATTTATTTTTTCCAACCCAGTCATGAAACTGCAGATAAAGACTTTCTTGTATTTAGTTTAAGTTGCTTTGAAACACCTCCTTTCTGAATTCAGGAGATGGCAGTGCTGTGAGCTCTAATAATCTTTGGTATGTGCATTCCAAACTAATTTCACTTGTGTGAACCTCTTGCTATATGTGTAGCATACCTTAGACATTCCAGTACAGTATATATACCATATCATACCGTTCTGCTCCCTCTGTTAAAAAAGAGACAACAAACTCATAATTTCTCTGTAACCTTAACTTTAGTACTGTAGTATTTCAGCTCTCTTAGTTTTTCTGTCTTTTATAATAGTTTAAATGCCATGCCTTCATAGTTTTTGTGTTACCTTAACCATCATAGTTTCAGTTTTAGCTTAACTCTCATGCCTTATACCATAACTGCCATGTATTGTTCATTAATTTGTCAAGTTTACATGGTACCTTACCGATCATAGTTTCTGTGTTACCTTAACTCATCTCTTTTATATGGCACCTTTCTAGAGGTCTTTGCCAGCTGTTCTCCCTGTTTAGTGTATGAAATATTGATATTCTATGATAAGTTAGCAAACTATTTAATTGCCCGCGTTAAAAAATAAATAAAGTAGACCAAAAGGTCTTTTGAGAAGCTAACAGATTGGAGAGTGTGAAACTAGAGTTGTGCAAAATGAAGAGGACCTAAATGTAATAACTTACACAAGTCACAAGTCTGGATGTAGACATTGAGCTAGAACTGTATAATAGCCAAACCATGGAATGTCCAGTTCTGGGCACAACACAATAAAATATAAGAAAAGCCCAGTGAGGGGCAACAAGACTAGGAAAAACTCAAGACACGTCAAAATTTTAGTCTCAAAAAAGGACAGTCAGGGGGTTTTTACTGAGGTTTTCACATTTTTAAAAGGATAAATAAGGAGTAGAGTAAAAGATTAGCTCTCAGCAGAACAAGAGAACATTGGTGGAAATTAAAGGTAATTCAGGAGTTACTCTGAAATTTCGTTGAATTTCAGTTCAGGAAATGGACTGGAGAGAAAATGGAAATTCAATTCATTAATTGTGAATCTACATGGAAGATGATGGGCAATTCATTTCCAATAAACAAACTAAACTTCAGTTAATTCCCTGAATTGACTGAATTGAAATTGAATTTATCCTAATTCTCCTAGATACACTCTCAACTATAGGCAGAATGACAGTCTTAAGTGGGCTAAATGGTTTGTTCTTGTCTTTGCACTTCTTCACTGCACTGTGAGACTTTGTACTCAATTCCCTTTTTTCACTATTTCTATTCATACTATGATAGATCTAGTTTCATATTTATTCCATCTGTGTAATTCTGATTTCAGTCATTTGACTGTTGCCAATGTTACAACACCAATTCCTAGACTGTGAAAGAGCAAGTTCATACAGGAAACTAAGTCCATCAGTTCAGGAATTGATTCCAAACCTGGCAGTGTGGTGACATCTTCAGTGATATTTTCTGTTGTATTCCGACTTATAAATATTTTTACTCAATGTAATGTGGCATTCTGAGGCAAGATCTGGATTCACACGGGCACTCGTGGCTACCAGCCTGTGTTCTCATTGGCTCAGAACTGTCCATGGGCCAGCCCCCCTCTCTCAACTCCATTGGGCTGTGAGGCATTTATGCTCCGCTTCATCTGGGTGCCCGTCGACTGCCTCAAGCAGAATTCTATTACATTGCATCGGAGGAAAACGGAGCCCTTTTCACTCTGCATCACCGCGTTTGCCTTTCTGCCACAAGAGCAGATCCTGTCTTTCATTTTCCTCTCCATTGAGGGCAAACACAGATTAAACAGAACGTGAAAGTGAACCGAAAATGGTCAGAATCCATTTTCATTGCCATCAAATATAAGGAGAGCACATTTAGAAACATCAAAGACAGTCTCCCCATAACCAGTTATGAGCAATATATGCCTTTCTGTGACATTCAGTTCTGTAAAGTAAGTCACAGTTATTTACTTAGGTGCAGGCCTGAAAACAAAAAATTCTGCTTTCAGAAGGAATCAGACAATGGTCAATATGAAACACATTGTGACTCCTGCTAATTCTGCAGTTTGTTTGCTTCATGGGAATGTGGAAAGAGATCAGGAGGGGAACATAACTCCAAATGATTTATGTGTCTATTTATGTAACATTTTACACATGGAGGCATCAAAGGACATGTGAGTCCAAGATCCATACATTCTCTGCAATTGTAGAGACACAGTGTTTCACTCCTTCAGTCAGGAGGACTGCTAGCATGCAGTCATGGAGTTGGAAGCCTGTGTACCTGTATGTGTGTTTGGGTGTGTGAGAGAGATGTAAATTGCCAAACAATTCACAATTCTACAGTATAACTTGGGGGAACTACAGTAATGTACGAGCAGAAAGCTATAAAAAAAACCCTTGAAATTCAAAGCAGAGCTGTTTTTGGGGCTTTTCAAGTAAGTCAGAAGCGTACAGATTTCACATTCTTTCTGCTCTGGAATTTCCTCTCGGAAGCACCTGCAATTGGAGTTTTCTGCTGAGCCTCAGTGTCTTTATACTCTTTTCTGAAATTCTCTGCAGATGGGAAGAGTGTTTACATATACCCTGCAGTTTTGGATTTACCATGATTACACATGCACACATGTCTTCTTTGTGTGTGTTTAATTATTAATGCAGCACGCCTTCCACCAGAGCCCATAGCTAATGTATTCTGATTTTTCATTGTCAATCCAATTTTATGAGCAGGCACTGGGGGTAGGAAATTCAGATGCATGGGGGTGGCATTTATGCAGTCTTTAAGCAAATTAGACTGGAATGCGCTTATTATGCTTATTGTGATAGTTCTTTTACTGTGCAACATAAGAACTATCTTGAACTATGCATGTTAGGTAGGATTAAGAAATTGTATGTAATATTATGTAAGCAATCATGACGCAAATGTTATTTATGGCCATAACTCAGCAGCTGATTGGTTGCAAATCCAATGTTTTTAGCATTGTAAACACATAGGACGCGGCTTTGATATATCAATGGGTTATAAAACATTCATTAAGGCGCTGAGGCATTTCACTATTTTTTTTTTCTAGCAGCTCTAGGATGCAAAGAAAGAATTCTGATTAAATATCCAGAGCAGCAATCACTGCACCGAACAGATCAGCTTTCCCTGTCTGTAGAGGAAGAGAGAAAATGTCCCTCTTTGCCTCGCAGATGTTGACTGGCATCCAAAAACGCACGTAGCTGGCGCTGCCTGGGCTGATGAGCAATCTATTAAAACGTAAATCATTTGAATTAGGGCTGATTGCAATCACTCTCTTCCCATTCCTCGATCCGGCTGCTTCCGGACACCGGGGTAAACGGGAGCTGTTTACCGAGGGGACTGCAGTCACCTCACGCCCACGAGCGCACAGCAGCATACATCCTGACAGCAACTGGGAGAGGACTCTTAGAGAGACGCGGGAGCAGGCATAATACTAACCCTATCTATTGCTAGCCGCCATCAATCCTATGCTACACACTATGATTTCAACGGCGATATTACTGGCTTAGGAGACAGCTCCGACCCAGTCCTCTCACAAGGCCTGTGAATATACAGTGGAAGATTGTGGGATGACGGGTCCACTGGCAACATCAGAATCCAGGCTATAAATAGGAACAGACGGAAAAAAATGGGAATATTGTGCCTGTGGCTAAACACATGCTGCATCGAGCTGTAGCGAACAGGGCCCAAGTTCACAGTTATTGAACCCCAGCTTAAAGAGTGTCACCCTGTCAGGTGTCGTGGGGCTAAGCTGATTCACATTGACAGCGTGAGGCATGTTCTCAGTGTTGATATAAACAGAGAGGACACCTTTAGAAACACCTAGAATCTGATGACATATTCAAATGTGAAATAAAAACACAACAAAAATAATGCAGTTACATATATAGCGCACACACACACACACACGTGCGCACGCATATATATAGCTATTCAAACAACTACAGACTTATTTGACAATTATTCCATCTGTTTTTAATCCAGTCCACTGGTACACTCAAAAGTAGCCAATAGCTGTTTTTTAGACTGCAAATCACAGCTCACTACAGCAAAGTGGGCGGTCATTGTAGGATAGACTTAATTCAACTGATGTGATCTGAGCAACTTGCAGGTGCCAGGTGAATCACAGCATGCCTGAGAGTAGTGAGACTTGGAAACCCTGGCCAACCTACCTAACTCTGTTCCCGGCAGAACTAAGCCAATTTATTTGCCTTGGGCTCCTGGTCATCATTGGCTGTTGACATGGCTGGGATCCAACCTGGGCCATAGAGCTGAGCTTGTGTTTAGAGTGAGCACCTTAACCACTGAGCTTCTCAGGAGCTTGACAAATCATTTGATTGAAATTGATCTGGTATTGTTACACCATGTGTCTGTGCTGGTATAGCTGTGTGCACCCTGCCTGGTTATGCCCCTTGTGTCCTGCATGCTCAGAGTGTTTATTTGGGAGGTTTATAGGATGTTCAAAGGAAGCATGGGGTTATCAAGGAAACAAAATGTCCTGATTGCACTGGCAAAACTCTCCACAGTTTACCTCCACATGGCTGAGCTCAAGTTTTGATGTTGAATGAAATTAGGTGTACATTTGGCAACCTGGAGATCAGTCTGAATGAGAGACAATAAAACCTTTAAAGGAAATTGGCATCTGCAGTGCACTGCATTAAAACATGTTGATAGCCATGAGTCTCCCAACCCTAGCCTGGACAGCTACCTAGCTACTTCAGCACTGCAAGACATGCATCCTTCTCATAATTCTTTCTGTACTGCCAAAGAAAACGATGCAGAGTGCACCTATGATGATGGTTTTGTTAATGTTATTTTTGCAAATACAGTATATTGTAAACAGTATTTAGTGTTTACAGTATGTGTGTGTATATATATATATACACTGTATATACATAAGAGAGAGAAAGAAAAATAATAAATAACAATGAATAATAAATAATAAACATAATAGAAATTACATACAAGTATTGTATATTAATGAAATTTGAATAACCTTTGTGACATATGATACATTTTTGCTAACAATTTCTTATATTACCGTATTGTCATTACACTCATTCATATATTTATTCATCAGGGACAATATATAATATGAAGACTTCAGCATCCTGAATGCAGCAAACTGTTCTTGGAATTCTCAGAGCTGCTCTTTTATTCCAATTCTTTTATAGTTTTCTGTTTGAATTCTGCAATGGCAAGCATCCATTTTGTTCACAGCCTGTAGGAATAATCACAGTGAGTCCTGACGGGACTAACCCTAATTATTCATGCACTCATTAATATGTGCATATGTATTTTCCCATTTAATTGTGACTGTTTTGTTGGCAGTCTGCTGCATTTGAGCGTCTGATTGGCAGATGTTTTCCGGTACAATCTAAACAAACATGACTCACTCTCTTCCTCTGACCTTTCATTCCCTGTGCTGATTGAAAGGTTCAGCCAAATGCTATGGTTCGCAAAGGCCAGGAGTGAAAAGACTGCATTTATCTTTGAGCTGTTCTTTTTAGGGCAAAAAAAGCCAGAAAGCCGTCTGCCTGTCAGAAGCGATCAGCACAATGGAAGCAGGTAGCTTATTATTTCTTCCTTTGAAAGCCAGCGGAACAAGAAGTGGGCAGCCACACCATAATTATCATGTGAAAACATGAAGGTAGGAGCCAGAGGAATTGCATTAGATATGCAGGTTAGGGGAAAACACAAGATCAAAATTCAAGGATAAAAAATATGACCAAGATTGTAATCAATCATCGGGCTCTGCCATTTGTATCAGTTTCTTTTCTGCCTTTGTGTATTTAGCACACTGTGCTTCCACCAAACCACGAGCAGTATTCACATTATTCTTCTCTTCTAAATCACACAAAATAGATGTACATTTCAATGACATCAAGCAGAATTAATGCTTGGAATGTCCATCTGCACTGAATGCACAGTGACTATTATGAGCTATGATCTTCCCAGATGCTGGCTGTAATTTGAAATTGGCATGTGCTTTAGAATCCCAATAGAGTTTACATTCAAGTGAGAGACATTAGATTCAGTCTGAAGGAAACCTGTAGGCGTGGCTGACTGCCGCTATGTTCTGTCTTAGAAATAAGCATGACAATTCACCCACATTAAAGGAGGCAAGAACAACCAATGTAAAACCACAGATATAGTGCTATGACTGTTTCAAAAAGCACATATTGTAATTTCATAGGCAAACATTATGGTATATAATGAAATGGAGAACAGTTATTCTAGGGTCAAATTGAAAGAACATCACTTCGTGTTTGTTTCACATTGGCCTCGTTGTCATGGGGAAAGTGTCAATTTAGTTGTTTCCGTTTCAATTTGTAATAGGACCGCTTGGAGCAGCTTGGGAAGGCGAGGTATTTTACTGCTGCGCCTAATATCACTGTTTGGTGCTGAGACTAATTCAGTTGGGTTTTGAGCTGGGAAATTGTTGGCATGCTGTAGCTGTGATTAATTGTCTGACAGTTTGAGAGTGTGAAGTTATCTCCTGGACTCTCATTCGCTGTGATGCCATCTGTAATGTGAGGGGAGACTGGGTAAGGTTAATCTCAACCGCATTTGCGCCACCAAAAAAAAAAAAAAGGTGTGATAGGATACGTCTGTTTGTTTTTTGTTTTTCTCAAAATTATATTCATCATTTATGCAGCTTGTGGTTTGAGAAAAACCACAAAGATAATGTATGTAATTCAAATGTTATTCACTTACCTTTCTCAACAGGATAACTCGATGCGTTGTGCTTTATAACATTTATATGTACAAATGTTTCTATAAATATATGCATTCAAAAAATGTATATAGTGTATTTGTTGGCGGCCCCTTTAAAAGGAAGAGCAAGTGACAGGCTGCAAGGCCTGGGTTTTCCCTTTAGTCTCTAGACCCTCATTTGCATTAGCCTCAATGTCTGAGGGTTCATGCATCATAAGACACACCAGGATACAAACAGCGAGGCTCCACTGCACTGTTCCTGCTTTGTGAGCAGTGCTGTCATTTAATGTCAAAGATAGCAACACTCTCCAGAACAGAACGCTGCTGTATTTACAAGTCTGATTTTTTTTCCCCCCTCTGCTTTGACTTCGTGAAACAGGAGTGACCTTTACTCGTCCAAAAACAAAATAACAGTAATTTTCCAACAACCCCTGTGAGACTGGGTAGAGGGACAACTTTAAACCTTTAATATTTTCGGGGGGTGGGGGGCATTATTTGTCTTTTAAAACATTAAATATTGTGGAACAAATGATAAAAGTAACTTAAAAGTGCTCCGATCCTTTACTGAAAGGACAAAACACACTGGGGTTACACTGACTCTTCGCCCCTGTCATTGTGCATTCAATCTGTCCTCAGTCACCGTCTTTCATTCATCTGCCACAGAATACATCCCACTGCAGAGCCGCTTTGTTAATAACTCAAAAGAGAGTGCAACACAGTCATATGTGTTAGCTCTCACTTGACCTACCAATATTAAACTCAAAATACAGTACCTAAAAGGTATTTTGAATAATATTTATTGCTGTTTTTTTATACCAAGGCAAAAAAAAAGCTGGGCTGTAAAAGTGCATTATATGAAGGGATGTGTGTGTGTGTCTGTGTGAGAAAGAGAAAGAGAGGGGTCACTAAGAAAGTCAGACATCACAGGGGAGACCTATCACACCAAGGGAACACATATTTGCTGCTTCTTACAATGCACCTTTCAAAAGGTTGTTCCATTGTCTATGTATATTGGGTTGTGCTGTATATCGGTACTACATACTGATTTTCGTTCACTTGCTTGGTAAGTCAAAGTCCATAAACTATAAACGCTATTTTGTGTTTATAACCCATATTCATCTCTGTGTACTTGTTCAATTTTACGAGATAAACTTTTCAGCAAAATAGCAAGTTGTACTTCAAAGGGCAGGAATGGTTGTTTATATCAATGGAATCCAATCAACAAAGCAAAAATCCTCTTTGCATGTTGACTGAAAGGAGATCAGCAAAGCAGATATTTTTGTGGAATGCAAGCTTCTTCCATTTATGTGGTCACCTGACAAATGGAAACGTCTTCACAAAATCACAAACATGAGTATTTGTTTAGTATCCACTTGTTTTGGGGACTTTGAACTCCTTCCCATCAGCCTAGTGGTTGGCAGGACATACATGTGGATTGTCCATCATTGTAGTATAAACGCCATATGACATCTCTAATTTTATAAAAAAGCATGTTAAAGCTTGTCTAAATCTCAGTCGACAAACACTTAATTGGTTTAAAAGAATAACCGTATGTTCCACACAAAGGTATGTTGTAACATATGAACATAGGAATATGACCCAGCTGAAACAGAAATTTTCTCTTTGAAGGTATAAACAATATGTGTTCCAGCCGACAACAGGGGCTATGCAGGTTTCTGTCTGACAGTTGAAGCCAGCTGTATGTACATTCAGAGCACTCTTTGTTCCATTCATACATCCTGATATACTTTTAAGTTTCATCTGCGTCTGTTCACATAATTTAATTTTATTCATCTTTAGCTAAAGTGCCAATGTGAGAGAAAAAGAAAATATAACATTTTTATTTGTCCTTCAGACTTGCAAGACTGCATAAATCCAAATTAGAACTGTTACCTCTGCAATGAAAGCAAAATTCAAATCTTGATTTAATTTTGTATTGCTGTTTTTATTGAAAAACCACAAATGGAAAACAAAAGTGTTGCCTGAAAAACACAAATTATTGTTGAAAGCAAGTGTATTGTGTTCCAGAAATCTCAACCATAAAGACATTTGATCTTTGAATTGCAAACATATGAAACTATCAAAATTCTTGATCCGGAACAACAGCTTTTTTTCTCATGTGAATGACTGTCTGCAAATAGCAGTTTCTTCATGGAGTATGTAGGATTTTTACAATTCTCATGCTCTTTCTGTGCCCTGATCAATTTCTCCTTCACTGCAGAGGATCTGAATGCCATTTTTGACAGTCTTGGCTGTAAAAGGATATGCAAACCTGATTTAGGATTTGCTGTTCCTGGTGCGTCCCGCACATCAAACTGGGTCAAAGAAAGCTTCCTCAAAGTGACTGGGTCCAGTGTCCTTTCACACTTTATAACCCCACGTGTTTTGTTAGAAATGTAACTGTTTTAGGACCAAAAAGATCTGAGGCTAAAATTGATAAAAATGGCACTGCTGCCATGAAGAAGGTAGCAAAAACAATCCCCTTCAGGAGTTGTGGTGACAAGATCAAAGTTAATCGATAAGGCGAGTATGTGTGACATCATTTGTTGTCATGGCAGCAGGACCAAGCAGACGGATGTTATCTGCATGGCAGGCTGTGAGGGTGCCAGACGCCAGACAAGGCACAGGTTGCTGTTTTTCCTCCCACTTTGTGTACACCAATGGCCGCCAGCAAGGCCCACAGCTTACATCGCAGTGGGGAGATGGACTCTCAGGTGGACACAAGTTGCCCAAAATTTCAGCAATTAACTGTGTGGCCATCTAGAGTTGGAACTGCATATACTTAACATTTTTAGTGATTAAAGCTACTGCACAGCTGACATTTTCCAGTAAATTAATTTTCCCCATCAGCACCTCTGTGGAGACTTTGGCCCCATCAATGAGTGGAGGTCTTCCATTGTGAACAGTCATTCCACGCCTACAATGCACCCAGAAATAATGTCTAAAAGATGTAAGCTGAAATCTTTCTTTGCTTTCTGTAAAGATGTACCCACACATGGACTTTCATTTTGTTCTTTTCTCCCTCCAAAGAAAATGCAACATTATCAAATAGTCATCTCTGGAAACAGACAAACAAATCCATCCCATTGAGTACATAAAACTACTGATTGAAAACCTCATTTGAAACAAAGTAGTAAATCATACTGGCTAAGACATCCATGGTGGTCACTCATATCACTTAGTTCTTCTGATAATGACTGACATTTTTCATGAGGCAGACTATCACTGTCTCAGGGGCCATTTTATAAATTTGTATTCCTTGGATGGTAGGGTACCAAACTCAGAAGTTTGCAGCAAATTTTCTCAATACTGTTCATCTGCGCTCCTTTCACTGTTCCTGAAAAGTTTGATAAGTACTGAAGAACAAGGTTATAACTTTGCAATGATATTACCTTTCACTTACTGAAACCTAGCTATCTGCTCACAACATGTGCAGTACCTTGATTTTTTGTTTATTTGATTTTTGAGTTGGCATCACAGAAATGCTGCCAGCATCAGCTTAGTATTACCAGAAGATATTTGAAGTACTTCGAAATTGCATATCTGTCATTTGTAATGAATTACTTGGGTTAAATTTGGCGTAATTATTGGGTTTAAATTATGAGTCATTTTATAGGCTTTATAGCTTTAATGACATTAACCATTTTTTTACCTTAATTGCATTTTTTGCATTATTTGTTATTATAAATTTTCTATCATGCCAAAACAGTATCTCCCTGTGAGCATCTGCCTACATTACTCTGATACTTCTCTGATCAGGTAAAGCTGTGTATTTGCTCAAAACTTAGGGATGTCAGTTTTCACAGGACTACTAATAACACAGCACATCTGACTTTGACGAGAGAGATTTATTCCAGAATAATTGCTGAGGTTCCTTAGGAAAAATCAGTGACATGGTTGAATCTCATGGGATTAAAATCAGGGTTCCCCATAATTATGAGATTAAAATAATTTAATAGAAGATCAGACATATTTGATGGTACTAGTCCCATGCAAATAGTGCTTAAAACAAAATTTCAACTTATTAGAATCCATTTTCTGTGATAAGCCAGGCAGAAATGTCAGTAAGGTTACCATGGTGACCCTAATGGGCAGAAAATAAAACAACATCAATACTACAGGAGGACTTTCTTCACAGCATTGTGAAAGGCTCTAATTAGCATCACAAGTCTGAGCCCTGGACCAATGAGAGCGATTGCTTTGATGTGGAAGCAGGAGAGCAAGCCTCTCAAGTGTACGCGCATTGTCGCCTTGCCTGTGAAGGACAGCACTTTGTAATTACTGGAGTCGCCACGCAGGCCCTCTGAATATGTATTCATTTATTTCAAACTTTAAAAGCCAACTGTGTGATTGAAAATTGCCTCAGAGTGTTTATCTAAAGTTCCGTGCGTAATTAATAAGGTCTGGAAATGAGCCGTTTATTTGACTGAACATGTTGTATATAAATAACAGCACACATTGTGCCTCTGCAAAGCTCCGATTCCCATGTGATTTCATCTTCAAATGACAAACACACGGAATGGGCTTCACATCAATCTTACTTATTACAGAACACCCATTTTCTGATCCTATGTGACAATGACTTTGGGCTAACTAAATTTATAACCCATTGGGGGTGAGGACTATTCTAAACACTAGCTTCTTCCTCTACATACTCATTTTAGATTTCTCCATAACCTGGGCAAGACCTGTTGCCATCAGATATGTCTATCTTGTTTATACTCTCTTATACTCTCTTCACACTACATAGGTGTAAATTGTTGAATACATAATGATGAATTGTGACATTTTTATTTGTTAAAAAGGGGGATTTGGGATAATGCAATGAATAACAAAATAGACTAGGCTCAGGTAAAGAGAGAGCTGGATATCTGTCAATAATGAGCCTTACGTGACCTGAGCCTGCATTCAGGCTCTGGTCTCTTGTAGTGTTCTGGAGATGGTGTGCATTACCAGGAGGTAAAAGCATGTTATGGTCTCACTCAGCTCTCTTCAGTTTCAATTATTGGCAGGAGGAGTGGGGTATAAGCAACGTGCAGAAAAGCTCTGTGTCTGAGAATGACAGACTGCTGGGGGAAAGCACAGGGATTTGTTCTTTGTGCGTGTGTGTGTTTAAGGGCGGTACAGATACAGTGACGGGGCGCGTGTGTGTGTCCGTGTGTTACAGGACTGTGCGAATGTGGCCAATGCACCTGCCACCCTCCAGGGGACAAGCGAGTTCATGGGAAGAACTGCGAGTGTGACGACCGGCAGTGTGAGGACCTGGATGGGGAGATCTGCGGGGGTAAGTAGTGCCCACCTCCACACTTGCGCACACACAGGTGCACCAGCATAATCATACACACGAAACAGACATGCACACATGCACGCACGCAAACTACATGCATGGATCAACATGTGCACACACC